>NC_060161.1:36670304-36691170 GCF_021292245.1 Micropterus dolomieu
GTTACTGTCGCTAAGGCCGTTTAGAAACATGGCTCCTTGATTTCAGGCAGAAGATGAAGTTTAGTTAGTTGGTTTCCTGAAACCAGCTGATCATATTTGATGTGTATGAGGGAGTGTGCTTCACACAGAGCAGAGTTTTAATGAAGCGCTTGTTATTATCACATCAGAGGCTCATGAAAATATCCTGCTGAAGCTTTTTGTTCATCGTGTTTTACACAAATAAATAAATAACTTCATGTGTCACATTTAATGTTGAATTTACAAGAAGGCAGAATCATTAAGAGTTTGTCGTAGACAGCGTTTCACAAAGTTTCTAAAGTGTCCTCTAACTCAACAAGTCACTAAACTGCAGGATTGTTGAAGGGAGTCTGGGACTTTCTCCCCGGGCCACAAAGGAGTAGCTATATTACGGTTACTGTTTAAATGGTGAAATCAGATGAAACAGACAGTTTGTTCACAAACATCTGCTGCTTATCTCGGCAGCTTAGAGAGTCCAAACACACAAGTGTCATGGTTTTTTGCATGTCCAGCTTAGTTCACTTATTACCAATTCTGTCTCATTCCCTGTTTTCTTATCTTAGTTCTTAGTCCTGTTTCTTAGTTCTGTGCATGGTTCAGATATTTCCCATATTCATGCCTTATTTTCAAGTATATTGAAACAGGATTTCAGACACCCCTAAAGTGGACCATAGGACTACTTCAGATTCGATTATTACAGTGGTCGGTTAGCTGAGTTGGTGAATGTGGAGGACTCGAACCTTGAAGGTTGCGTGTTTGATCCCAGATCAGGACAATATTTTTTTGCAGAGACTGTTTGTATCGTGTTTGATCCACATCCATCAACCTACGGACGTTTTTTATTTTTCTCCTGTGTCACCAGGCAGAGGATATCTGGGGGAATCACATTCTCTGACGGCTCTTTCAGAGGTGTGTCAAGCGGCTATAGACTCTTTTAATGTCGTTCAGAATTTTCAAAGTAAAAGCTCTCAATTCAACTCCAAACACAGCATTGCCGTAAACAAGCTTCTTGTGCTTTTATTTTGTAATAAAAACCACTAAAGAGGAAGTGAGTAACTGTTGCTGTCATGACTGAGATCTATTTCAGCACTGCTAAGTGTTTATTTTAATTTTTTGCCACTATCAAAGCACCATAATCTGGCAGCGGGCCAGATATTATTGATGGCGGGCAGTTTTGGTGAGGGTCCATAATCACAGAGTGAATTAATGTGTTTCCCTTGTCAGTGTTTGTATAAACTTCATCTAATGTGTGGTTTATAACAGAAGAAACAGTGACAGTGTTTCACACTCTTGGCTTAAATTGTCCATGTTATCCGTCAGAGCCCAGGTCACAACAACACATGGTTTTACTGAATGATTAAATATAATTTCTCAATATATCAAGGTACAAGGTTGTTTTTGGTCATTATCCAACACAAGGCTGAACACGCTGAACCTTTAAGGTGAAATTTAAAATCCCTGTTTCTGCTGTAAAAATCTGTGAATAAGAACTATTGAAAACTAGACGGGCAGCAAAAATTATTGAAGCTCCAGCAGCTGCTGGAAGTCTGGGAAACATCCCTGTCGAAACCATGACCTACACACAGAAACAGGACTCTGCAGTGGACTGTGGGCCGTCACACTACAGGTGCGTTAGACACCGTGCAGCACTGCACAGCGCTGACTTAACTTGATGCGTGCTGGACTTAAAATAGGGCATGCTGGTTAGAAATTGTGTCCGACTTTAGCTGGCGCTGCAAAACATCACATTGTCACATGACACTGAAACCTTGCGGGAGCAAGGCTGCTTTTCTCTGGTTACACAAAGTTGGAACCAGACTTTGTGGTGACAGAACTTTACTCTTATTAGTTTAAGGCTTTCCTGACATGCACGACGTGTGTGGCGTTATTATTATAAGAGCGTCAGACCCGTTATCTCTGTTGAAGGGGATGCAATGTATTTCATTTCCTCCTTTTTGCAGCTCACTTGTTACATATGGCCACTGTTTGCAATTCCAACAAGAAAGCTTAGTTTAATTCAGGAGTGTCGATGCAAAAGAAGGTGATTATTTTCTCCCAATATGTTGGCTCTTTTCTTACAGTAGTATCTTCTCTGTTGTCTCCAGGTATTCCATGTATGTTTTCAGATGACATTACTTAGAAGTAATTTCATGGGTGTCAAAACTGAACTTCTGTCTGGTGTGAAAATATTTTAGAACAACATATTTTGGGTCAACTGCGATGGACTGACGACCCGTCCAGGGTGAACCCCGCCTGTCGCCCGATGTCAGCTGCGATTGGCTCCAGCCCCCTGCGACCCTGTACACAGGATAAGCGGTTGACGATGGATGGACGGATGGATATTTTGGGTCAATAAATGCAAATCAGTCACAGTTGAGAAAGGCACAGTGACACTGTGTCCAAAGATACTGCCCAAAAGCTAAGGAGTGGTGAGTAGACAATGTTAATTAAGCTTTAGAAAAAATATTTAGAGAATTTGTTTGGTCAAAGATTAGTGACGTAACTTCTTTGGACACAGTAAATTAGAACTTCTGCAAGAACCAACCAAGTTCCCCTTTTATTCAGTTTATTAGACAATTATCATGTATCCTGAAAAAATGCTATAACTCTACCAAGATCTACCCTGCCTCCTGTTTTCATTCCCATCAATGCCCAGCACCTGACCCAGGGTGCCCACCAGCACATGGATGAAATATCTGGACGTTCAGGTGTTCGGAGTGCCTCAGAGGGCCTCCACACGCCTCTTCCAGAACCCACAGACCCCAACCTGCTCATACCAGCAGCGGTCTGCCTCCAGTTACCAGACCTTCTGCAGACCGGGTAGCCAGCAGAATACCAGCCAGTCAGGCCACCTCCTTTTATGAGACCTTTGAGGCCCACGCTGAGAGGAGAACACGCCCAGATCTGGAGAGGTGGAGGAGACTGAAGGAGAAGAAACTTTGAAAATAAGATCTTCACCACCCAAACAGCCATGAGCCAATCACTAAAGAAAGAAGAACAGCACTACTTTAAAATGTTCAGCCCAAATAAAACATCTTATATCTGCGTTATCATTTTGTCATTCTCCAAGTATTTTGCATTTTGGTTAGTCAGTCTAAGCCAATATGACTACACCTCGGGAGATCACTGTTACTCTGAGATCCCCTGCATGACTTGGCCTGGTTGCTAGTCTCCCACTTTCCATGAGCTTTCATGTGGAGCACTGAGACCACATAATGCCAAAAGTGTGTTCAATAATGACATGTGCGGCATTCAGGCTCCTATTGAAGTTTTTGTGCCTGGCTGTCAGGTGCCCATCATCTCGATAAGGCTTTAACAGCTGATGCATCAGCGGGTCGATTAAATGCATGCCCACAAGCACAAGAGATCGAGGTTCTTTCTCCAGAGCATGAGCAACCGCTGCATGGCGGAAAGCTCTGGCATCATGCCAGCTGCCACACAGAGCCTTCTCTGACTGTCACAAAAGCCAGTCAACTTCACTGAATAAATGTTCCTCGTGGTTGAGATAAGCAATAGGGTTTTCTAAGTGTGGCTTTCGAATAGGTATGTGGCACCCAACGCAAACAGTTATGGGGGAACCAGCCCGTGCAAATCCTGACCCTGACTTAAGTATGGCTTAAGCCCCACAGGCCTCGTGTGCATTAACTAGTGCACAAAACTCATGTTAATGTGTCATTTAGGTAGAATTGCTTATAGTAAATCCGCCTGCCACACTCCTATAACGGTGTTTCCCAACCCTCTCCGGAGTCTGGAGTCCTGTACCACAAAGCAGGATTTGAGCTTATCCAGGTAACTTCGGGGTTAACGCTGGGTTTTCAGTACCACGAAGGTGGTTCACTTCTTACCAGCTTTATGTTTGCTGTGGTGATGTGGAGAAACCCTAGAGGCTAAAGCGACATCATCCTACAGAGACTGATTAAAAGCCTTAAGCTATTGTTGCCTACAGGTTTTTACAGTAGGCTGAGTCTACTTACTGCTTTTAGATGTGTTTAATATCCCATTTTATTTATCATCAATTTCATCAGCAACAAAAAAGGCAGATGTCGCAAGATCGGCCATTGTTCTAAGCTCACGCCAGTCGTTTTTATACCCCTGTCGTTTTTATATCAGATTCAGAAATTCTTACGTGTAAATCATGGCGGTGTAGAAAGTTCTGACATGTGGTTTAACTTGACTCTTAACTTCCTGTCAGTGGTTATGATTTACTACAGCTGCTGACTTTTCTGTGTCTGTATAAATAAAGTTTGTTTGACTGCACGCATTAGAATGAGCCACAAATATCAGCTAATAACAGCTGCAGCTGTTATCAGCCACTGGGAGATTCACAGGAAACGCCCATTCAAGCCCCTTTCATTCAGCTGCAGGGTTTCACCATGAGACGGTGCTTCCTTCACAAAAACACACCAACCTATAGGTGCATTCGAGAGGACTGTGGCGGAGTTTTGCCGACTTGATGGTCTAACGTGAGCTGCAGGCGACTGCAGCTGCGGGGTATAAAAACGACTGGTGTGAGCTTCACTTTGACCTTGGGGAACACATCTGTAATGAATGAGTCTAAACTCAAGCCTCACATTCTACCTTAGTGTTGGAGCTTTTGACCACATCCCATGGCTTTCGTAACCCAATAAGACCATGGCGCTCTCCAGAAAAGCTTTCTAAAACTTAAACCTAATATTTTTAGATTTCATATAAACATTTGAGAGCGTCCACCTTTTGCTTCTATTGGAAATCATTGTCTTTGTTTTTTCTTTCACCAACAGTTGTCTACTTGCTGCTGGATGGAGTTTCGCTCATGCTTTGTTATGCATTTGAATTTGTCTCTGTCTGCTGTAATTGACATAAATGTCGCTAAATACATATTCACATTAATTATTAATTTTTTGCACTAAACCCTGATCAGAAACCAATTAACTTACACACACAGGCAGACAAGCACACATGCATTTCTCTGTTTTCTGTTTAGCCTTGAAGGCGTTTTTCTCAGCCCTGTTTTTTATTTTATGTATTTCACAATATTTATTACTCTAGAAATAGAAAGGTAAAATAGCAGGAAATCAAACAGTAAAAGTTCTATTTCCTCTCATTTATATTCAATCCACCACCTCCCTCTCCACACAGAGGTAGTTTGGATCAAATTCAATTTGTTTTTTATGGATAGAAGAGAGTAAAACCCCTAATGCTTCCAAACATGAACTAACCTCTATAAATGTGCACGTGGCACCTTTTTACCTCATCAATAATAAATTAAATAATTTTAATTCAGTTATAAACTCCTGGACTTTAACAGCTCCTGTGTTTCAGCAGATTTTCTGCTCATATTCAAAGTTCTGCACATTCATTACATTGCATTTATTCATAGCGACTTACTGGTTTATTGCTATTTATTATGGAGCAACGAGGGGTTAAGTGTCTTGCTCAGGGACACAATGGTAGATGGGTCACTATGGGGGATTGAACCTGGGTCTCTCACACCAAAGGCAGGCGTCTTATCCATTGCGCCATCACCACCCTCAATCAGAATTTAACTTGGTTCTCTGACATTTCCAGAATAAAGAATATTTTGAGGTCAAACGGGATAAAACATCATCATCATCACAGCCTTTGCAATCAATCCGTGGTTCAACTGTGTGCCGCACCGTGTGAAAGGGATCCATACGACGGATTCTGCAACCCACTACTATCCATGGTGGTGTGTGGATTCTTGCATGTTTTGTTGTGCAGGATCACAGCCCCTATGTGTCCACATGAGGAAAGGTGAAGATAGGCTATCAGAGTAAAAATGTCTGGATGGATGGATTTACTCAATACCAAACATTGTGAAATTTAATTAATAACATTGCTTGTAAGCTGTTGCCTCATTTTTATTGAGTAGATAGGGTGTATCTTTTCTTACAGTGATAGTAATGGTGATGTTTCTTGAAATAGCCTACATAAACAGAAATAACTCAGTTTTAATGTCAGTTTATTATTTATCTTCATAGTAAAAATCCCAGTAAGTCAAGTTTACATGGAGAAGATAAAGTATACAATTTCATTCTAACTGTAGACAAAATAGCACCGCCCACCACAAAACATTTCAGACTTGAGCTGACATGTCTTCACCTCAGCTGGCACTGTCTTTAATGAATCTGCGGCTCGTTGCTTCAACTAGAATTGAACAAACCAACTGATTCAAATCCACATTCAGCAACAGAAAATAACAACATATCAAAATACACAACTACTCTATATACAGTTAACACATTTAAAACCTGGAGAAGAATGTGTAAAGCAGGCGTCGGCAAACAAGTCTGGAATTGGGACAAATTTTTTTTTCAAGCCCTTACATGGCGGGCCAGAAGTCTAATTATTTCAAATCCTTGCGTACTTGTGTGAACCTTTAGCTCAGTTGGTTCTGTGCGGGACTCTCGTTTGGAAGGTTGTAAGATTGTTTCCAACTGCGAGTAATTTTTTTCCCTTGTTAAACAAATTGATTAGAAGGACACTTCTGCACATGCTCAAAATAAAGCATGTGCTGCATGCGATTGTGCGTCCTGGTGTTTGATCTGGATTCATAAACCTACGGACGCTTATTTCATTTCCCTGAGGAAATTCAGGGGAATCCCATCAATGTTTTTCAGAGGCATGTCAAGCAAGCCAGAGTCTCTTTTGGATGTCGTTCAGAACTTTTCAAAGTAAAAGCTCTCAATAAACTTGTCATAAAGCATTGCTGCAAAAAAAGTTCTGGCGCTTTTATTTTGGAGGCACAATCACTTGAGAGGAAGTGATCATGTCGCTGTCATGACTGAGATCTATTTCAGCACCAGCCGCTATCAATTTATGTATTTTTTATTTTTCTGCTATCAAAGCAATCTGTCGACGGGCCAGATATTATTGCAGGCATGGCGGTTCTGGTACGCGGGCCGCCTATTTGAATAACCTGTTTAAGAGAAACATCATGGGACCCAGATTTTACCAAACGTATAATGAAGGAGGAGTGGACTCTTCAGAACATACAGCTAATAGATATGGTCTCTCTAGTAATCACTAGAGACCAAAGCCACAACCCCAAAAACACAACTGGACACATAATACTGAACATGTGTACTATTCTATACTAAACAAAAACAAGAAATGTATCAGTGATATGTATTGACACAATGAAGTGTAAACAAAAGAAAATAAAAACAGTGAATAGATATATAAAATAAAGATTAAATGAAAACTGTTTAACTACAATATAATAACAAGAAAATATATACGAAGCAATATTTCACCAAGCGTGAAGCTTCATTCTCGACTTTATGGGACACATCTGTAATAAATGAGTCTAAACTGCCTCTTTTTTGGAGCTTTTGACCATATCTCATGGCCTTCTCATGGTCATTACATGACTGTAGTCCAGCAAAGTCACATGATAACAGGTGGTTGTATTCAGATGGAGATGGTAACCTGTCTCTGTTCTCAGAGGTTCTGTGGTGTCAGATGGGAATGTCAGGAGCTGCCGGGGGACGGCTAACAGGAGCCATCTCAGATCGGCCTGCACGACTACTTGGAACTGGCTGACGACAGCAGGTAACCGAGTTTAAATGTATAGCTGATAATTAGCTGCTTTAATGTAGAATCTAAACAAGTTTACCAGGGTTGAGCTAAAGCAGCAAAATAAAACTACCAGAAATACGCAAACACCAGGAACCGGAAATGAGACAATACGCTTCCTAGGAAGACGCGACCTGAAGGTCAAAGGTCATAGAGCAGGAGTCAGTGGAAGACTGGTGAAAGATCTAGCAGGACATTTACATCTGACACAAGAGAGCATCTCTGAACAGAGACAGAGGTTACCATCTCCAACTGAATCCAACCACCTGTTATCATGTGACTCAAGTGATCCATTGGCCGAAGAAAGCTGTTGGGATATGGTTGAAAGCAGAGCGGAGAAAATTTATTTATTAATAAACTGACACAAAAAACACTTATTTTGATCATACATTAATGGTAAAAGTAATTTTTAAAGGTTTGAAATTTTGGTCAAAACAAGCAATTTGATATTTGATGACATCACCTCTGACTTCTGTCAACACTGATGGGCATGTATTTTCTTACAAGAAATAAAGTACATTTTTGGTGGAATAAAACTAAACTACATGAATAAAGAAAAACAAATAATCAACTCATTTAACTATAGAAAAAAGTAGTTTAGGTTTTAAAGTGAAAATCCAAGTGGAGTGGGTGATGAGAGCAGGACAGTTTGTAGTCGTGGCCACAACAACATAAATGCTCCTAAAAATATAAAGTTACTGTTGTCCATCCCCCAGATTGTAGACAAGCTCAGGATAGAACAGAGCTATCAGGTAGAGAGGCACTGATTTTCCTGGACGATTCCCATTTTCTTACTTTCTAAGACCTATAACTGACAGCGCACTTTCCTTTATTGTCTCTGTGTGTTTCTCTGCAGGTGGAAATTGTTGTGTCTCGAAGTTTTGAAGAACTTTCACGTCTACGGCATGTGTTCGGCTCTGAAATGTTCAAAGCGGCGCACCATGAATCCGTTGGTGAACTATAAGGGAACCTTTCCGGGCATAGGTTTTCCCGCAGTGTTCACACCAGTACGGTTTCTGTCCAGTGTGAACACGACGGTGGGTATTAAGATAGCTTGATGAGGTGAAAGCTTTTCCACATTGGTCGCAGCTGTACGGTTTCTCTCCACTGTGAACACGTCGATGGATATCTAGGTGACCTGATGTAGTGAAAGTTTTCCCACATATGTCACACCTGTATGGTTTCACTCCAGTGTGAACACGTTGGTGGATTTTTAGGCCACTTGATCTAGTGAAAGCTTTCCCACACTGGTCACAGCTGTACGGTTTCTCTCCAGTGTGAACACGACGATGGACCTTCAGATAGTTTGATGTAGTGAAATCTTTCCCACATAAGTCACAGCTGTACAGTTTCTCTCCATCGTGAACATGTCGAAGGTGTGTTTTAAGGCTACCAGATCTAGTGAAAGATTTCCCACACTGGCCACAGTTGTACGGTTTCTCTCCAGTGTGAACATGTCTGTGGATTTGTAGGTGAAATGATTGCGAAAAAGCTTTCCCACATTGGTCACAGCTGTACGGTTTCTCTCCAGTGTGAACACGGCAGTGGATTTTTAGGTCACCTGATCTAGTGAAAACTTTCCCGCACTGCTCACAGCTGTACGGTTTCTCTCCAGTGTGAACTCTCTGATGAATCTTTAAATATCCAGATGTTGTGAAGGATTTGTCACAGTACTGACAGCGGTGACGTTTGAGTCCCTCTCTTCGTCTCTGTTTCTATATAAATAGACATACAGAGAGAAAGACAGTAAGTGAGATGTCATGGTGAAGCGAGCTATCTAGAACAGTGGTTCTTAACCTGGGGGTCATGATCCCATGGGGGTTGCGAGAATGCTACTAGACACAGACATATTGCTACTACTTCTAGTTATAGTACCGACTATAGTTGTGAATGGAATAGGGATGAAACGATTACTGGTTTCACTGTAAACCATGGTAAAATTAAAAAAGTTATTATTACCGTGCACACATTTTAATTGCCATGATAACCGGGTACGGTTAACCTCGCTATTGTGTGGGTTTGTTTGGGTCAATGACAACACGGCAGACAAGATTTTTCAGTCTCTCCTATCAGTCGTATTTTAGTTTTTATAAGAGTGCTGAGGGAAACTTGATTGAAGAAAATGATCATACAGTGAACGCAGGGTGAGTTAACTTTTAGCTTTGGTTTGTCTCTCTGACTTGCTAACAGCGTGTAAACTGAAGCTCTCAGTGTTCGCTGCTCTTGTAAAAACGCTACACGTTGTTCTGTTGCTGTGTGCGTCGTGTGTTGGCAGAGTCTATTCATCCACTGCACATGATAACATGTTACGCAGTTTAGTCAACCAACCAACGTATCTAGAAACGCTACAGACGCCTCTGTATCTGTCAGTTTTTGGGCTCATTGCAGTTACTATCACGGTCTTCTAAAGATTTATTTTCATGTAATTGTCCACGGGGTCATTGTATTACCTATATAATATAAAATCTTGATAATGCACACTTACATGATTTTCATTTGTTTACAAAAGTTATCTGCTGTTATTTTATGTTTTAGGCAAACAAAATGGCAATTTTATTTGTAGTTTTCAATATGAAACTTGTTGAAATGGTTTCAGTGTGTGTATCAGTACATTTTAATCTTTTTTGACACATTTTTACAACACCGTGATAATACTGATAACCATGATAATTTTGGTCACTATAATCGTGATGAAATTTTCATACCGTTTCATCCCTAGAATGGAATCACACGTTTTGGTCAGTTTAATCCAGCAGGTGGCGGTGATGCCAACCTCTATACAACGCCAAAGAAGACTCAGGCCCCGATCAGACAGAAAGTACTTTGCAGGTCTGAAAACGCAAGGCGCAAAGCAATGCCCTTTTTTTGGTTGAATTTGAAAAGAGCAAAGCGCTGCGTTTTTTTATGTTGCTAGGCAACCACCGAATCAGCTGTCCTGTCAGTCTAATCAAAGATTATAGTGCCGGCGATCTGTAATCTTTGGTTTGCTACTAAGTAGACACCATCATCTCCCGGGACCTCAAGTGGGAGCTCAACATCACCTCCCTCACCAAGAAGGCCCAGCAGAGGATGTACGTCCTGCGGCAGCTGAAGAAGTTCAGCCCGCCAAAGACAATGATGGTGCACTTCTACACCGCCATCATTGAGTCCATCCTCACCTCCTCCATCACCATCTGGTACGCTGCTGCCACTGCCAGGGACAAGCGTATCATCCGCTCTGCAGAGAAGGTGATTGGCTGCAATCTTCCTTCTCTTCAGGACCTGTGCGCCTCCAGGACTCTGAGGCGAGCAGGAACGAGATCTGTGTTGTCATTTTCCCGTCCAGCGCCCACATTGTTTAAAAAGTCCAATGCATCATTACTAATTGAAATGAGTACATTGTTAAACATACAGTGCAGAGGTAATCATTTGATGTATATAGGTGTATTGTAATTAGAACCCCACCGATATGGGATTTTTAAGTCCGATACTGATTTCGATATTTGAGGATTTTAAAATCCGATATGCCGATACAGCTTTCCAGCCGCTGCAAAATTATTGCCGCCGCTGCTTCAGAACTTTATGAAATGTCATGAAGTCGTAATGACACAACTCTGCAAAGGGTTTTAGTTTGCCACGAAAGTAAAGACAGGTCGGTGGAACGCTCTGGAATCAAATCACATAGTAATCGTTTGGTATGTGCCGTCATCCAAGCTGTGTGTGCGCGGTTACGCAAGAGAGCTTTAACTGGTGGGCTTGTGCCAGATATTAATGAGCTGGGCAGATGCAAACATTAACAAAATCAGGCAAATGCCTTTTGAATTGAAGGTTTGGTTGTTCTGTTTGTTACTCAAAGCTCGTAAATGCACAATTTGCCACTGTGCGTGTTGGAAAGCAGCCTGTATGACCCTTTACAAGCTGCAGAAATATTTTCACTTTCCATTAACAGCTTATTAAATTGCACTTTTAGTCTCTGCAGAACAATGCAAGCTATTTACTGAATAAAAATATAAGTCAGATGATCACTGGATTGATTCTGATTAGGGCTGTCCATATCGACTAATTTTGTTAATTTAAAAAAAAGTTGTCTAATCAATAAATCTATATTTTATTCACTCATCCTGATGAAGCACGTTAAAATAATGACAATAAAATATTAAAATTAAATCAAATTTCCACGTCACTGATGTGTTGTGATATTAACAATGACATTAATTAGGCTACTTTACGTAAAACTTTAAATGTTTCTGACATGGATTCATTTCAATATTAAGTAATGCAGTATGATAATAAAATGTATTTCTGCATCAGTGAACACCTGAAAGGACTCACAGACTGTCTGTAATGTTAGATTCAGCTCCTACGCGGCCGTTAAATAAACAGAAAATATGAAATGGCCGAATGTTAGATGACACGCTGTGTAACGTTACGTTACCATGACAGCAGCGGGGCAGAAATTGCACATGAAGGTAATAAACATTTTAATGGACTACGTGTCCTTGTGCTGATAATGTGCAAGTTATTGGTTTCAAAGAGAAAAATAACTTGAATATATTGATTGGTGTTTACAGTAGCCAACAGCGCTGAATGTGCATTACGCCTCCCCACCCAGTCATGCAGACAGGTTCAGCTCTCAATAAGCGAACACTACGGCCGGACCGGGACCCAACAAAGCCTCCGAGACCGGCAGAGGCCAGTTTAACGACAGGAAATACAGGACCGGTGTTTTCCTTGCCAGGTTTGGCTCTTGGCACCCCGGGGCTGAGTCAACTGGAACAGTTAGCTTCCCGGGTAACCGTGCTAACTAACGTTACTCACGGATACAGATGGATACCGTTAGTAACGGCTCTGGTTGTGTTTCCCAATCCGGTGACGTTCTCTGACATTACCCAAAACTTGGGGGAAACGGCGCTGCTGTCGTCCGCTTGCACTCTAGATGCTTAAAGTTCAAATGTTGGATTGTTGTTTCTTATTTCATGGGCTATTTGGGATTTTGGAGTAATGCATATATAGTAGTTTTTAAAAAGAGAGTATTACATTTTAAAAGTTCAAAAGTTTCTTAAGTTAATGAGTAATCCTGTTACATAACTGTGATTTCAATACTGACCAAAATAATTAGCAGCCCTACACGAACATTCAATTTAATTCATTAAACATTTGTTATGTGAAACTGCACCTCTGCCTTCTTTCTGTACAGGCTAATGCTTCATTCAATACACGTTTATATTTTTTACTTGAAAACTTATGAAAAGAGCGCATTATGACTTTTTTAGGACTCATAACCCAAAGTTTCAGACTTGGGACTTGAATTGTCTTCACTTGACTCGGACTTGCTCGTCACGATCGGTCTGGAATTGGGACTCGACTTGGGACTTGAGTGCTAAGACTTGAGACTTGTAAAACAATGACTTTGTCCCAACTCTTTCCAGCCCTGTTTTGTGAGTACGCACCGTTTATAAATGAGACCTCTGGTCCTATTTGGCGTAAATGTTAAAAAATACATAAAATGTGTCCTTTTTATTACTGTCACAAATTAAATGAAGTTTATAAACACAAATCTGAAACTGTGTTTATGTAAAATGTCTAACAGCTTTCACAACACTAAGAGGAGCAGAACACGGAGGACCGGTCGCTCAGCAACGTAACCGGAAGTTAACTTTAGCTTTGTCCAGTCTGAGCTAACTAGCTAGCATGCTAACACCCAGGCAGCAGGCTACATGCTACATGCAAGAGACCTCCTCCTCCTCCTGCTCCTCCTCCTCCTCTCCGGTTCCGACCGTCACATTAAGTGTGGGTTCTGTAGAGATACGGGGTTCTGATGGCTCCACTGTTGAATCCTGCTACATTACATCTTGTTTACAGTCAATATGAAGCTACGTGTCGGAACCAGGCCGAGCTAACGCCACGTTAGCTTCTTGTTAGCTGCTAGCTGTGTTCATGAACACTGACCTGAACATCGGTGCTATCAGAGCTCGAGCCTGCTGTTTGTCCTCCGGGGACGTTGTTGCTCCGGGGCTCCGGGTCCTGGTTGTCCTCCTCCATCCCGCTCTTGGTCCTGGTCTCTGAGATCCAGCAGGTCTCCTCTGTGACTGTCGGAGCTCTTCAGATACAGGAGCGCTGCGGGACCTCGTGGAGCTCCGTGTTCTCGCGATCTCACTGACTCTGGATCAGTTTTGAGAAGCATGAATATTCTCTGAGGAGGAAAACTGTAAATGGGTCAATAAGGATTTTCAACAGGGCAATTTTAAAATACAAAAAAATTAAAACATTTAATGGCGTTGTTCAAACATTAGGAATGCTGTGTACACATAAATGAATGTAATTTGTTTTCAAATTAAATTATTTTAGTGTTTTTTTTCAGCTACATAAACTGTTTCTGGCCTTACAAAATGTCAAATGCCATCATTTATTTTAAAATGAATTAATTTCCATAACATGTTTAACAATTTTTACAAGTTCTCAGTAATATAAAGGTTTTAGATACAATGTAGTTGCTTTTCTTTTGGGGTTTTGTAAATAATGATCTTATATTCTTGCTCTATAATGTCACAATCTCCTTCTTAAATGTAGTTAATTGATTAATTATCCCTGTAAATTGCATAAAACTGATAAAATTAAAAAAAAAACATTCACTGAAATATACTGTATCAGTAATTAATATTTCAGTCACGGGAATGAAATATTTTATTTTTAATTAAATACAGTTATTGGTCGCAACACATGATGAGTGGTCGCTCCAAATGACATGAATACTGCACATCATTAAAAATATAGATTTAAAGAGATCAATACACAAAAACTTCTAAACAAAAAACATAAATAAACCAGATATCATTATTAAAATTTAAAAGAATTTTCATGAACACAAACATTTCATAAATTTTTTTTTTATGAAAATCTCATTACAAACATTTATTTTAGTGCAGTACACATTTACGTTTTTGTTTTGAACAAACAAATTGACATTATATTTAATCTAATTACATTAACTGCAGGCATGTGGTGTCAACTGCAAGTATGTTTTTTTTCATTTATTGGGTGTGTCAGTGGCCTTACCCAATCAGCAGCCACATTTAAAGACAGTGACGTCCAGTGGCTGGCGTACGCAACAGGATGTTCAAGGCACCACCATTTGCAATGAAATAAATGCTTTGCTACATTTTGTTGGGACTAAGGTTGGCTTAAAACTAAAAATAACTCTAAATTTATTTGATTTCACAGGGGAATCAAACGCGGTTCTCCTGCGTGAAAGACACAGCCAACACGGCCAATAGAGGTCGTTAAAAACGTAAACACGGGTCGTAAAGCAGCATAATAGATCAAGTGAGGACGGGCTCCTACGCCAACATGTTCACAAAAAAATGCATTTCCTCCTAAGAAATGGAAACACACACGAGCAACATGTTGCTTCATTTAGTTTTCATTTAAAATTTTTTTTAAGAAGCAATATTTTTTGCTTCTTTTGGCGACTACACTCTCGCTGCAGGGTCAAAATTAACATGCTGTCCATGGAGAGCAGTTTTTCTTTACTTGGGAGTGGCATCTGGTAAAACAGTTATAATGAATTAAATATTACTAATATTGCAGAGTTACCAAAGTGAAATTACAAGTTCTAAATATTTTTTTGTACATTTTTCTCATGATATTGTACAAAGACTAAAAATAATCTGTTTCCAGTCTATACTAAAATAAAAGTACTTTATATGTAAAAGTCATAAATTGAATATAAAAGGACAAAAACTAAATTGCCAATCATGGAAACCACTTTTCAACAGTCGCATGATATTTGGTCGCACCACATGATATTTTCTAATTTAGTCAACATTCACAGGCAGAGAATAGGCCACCTAAACAAAACAAGCAGGCTTCCTACAAATGGACTCCATGAAATTTATAATCAAAACAAATATTGGTAGAAATAACTTTATATTAATTGTTTTTCTGATGGCATACCACATGATATCAAAAAGTGGCAACTACACACCAGCTGTTACAATTTTACATTTTTCCAGCTTTGAGAGAGAGTTGTTTCAATGGGTCCTTGGCAGATTAGTATATTATTCAACTTCCTGTCTTCTAATGGATTTCAACATAAAAGTCCCAAAGTGGTCATTTGTGGATGGTCGCACCACATGATATTTCATAAAATGGACATCATCGGACAAAGTTTGCCTGTGTATTATTATGGAAATTTAAATACAGATGCTTTGCGATTTTGAAGAGGACTAAGAAACACTTTGGAAATCATGCCAAATAGGCCAAAACATTGAATAGATTTAAAGTAATTTCAAAGAAGTTTTCAAAACAGCAGTCATGGCCAGACAGTCACATGGCATGACATTTTGACACTTCAATTATCAGAAAAATTACAAAAAGCTAATGTTTTTTTAAAGTTAAAGGTGAGTACATATATGGTATACTTTTATGCTTTCAACCCTTTTTTTTGTGAAAATAATCCAGTTGGATACAAAATGTAGGCGTCACGTCATTGAACCAAATACAACCTCCAACGTATAGATTTATTGAGTAGACATTTCTCCACTCAGCATCATGAAAATTAATCTAAAGCTGTGAGACTGTTGGATTCACGAGGCAGAAAACCTTTGGTTACAGCGCCCCCATGTGGCAGAGTGGGGCCATATTTTCTCCATGTGTGATGACTGAGGAGAGAGTTAAGTCTGATTTCTTTTTTTTTTTGTCAGTGGAGCTCATTTACATGAAATTATAGCTCATGTTTGAGTAGAATCAGCAGAAACTATAAACTTACTGGGATGCTGATCTTCCATTATAGGAGGACTGGTTGTTTCTATTAAAGGTAACAGGATACAAACCCTCTGCACACAGTTTGCTCCTCCAGTGACTTTAAAGTGAAAACTATCATCTGTTGAACAAACTGAAGCTCCTCTGCTGCCTCCTGCTGGCTGCTTCCTGTCACTGTCAGTCTGTTCGTCCCTCAGGACAAACTGGAGAGCTCCTCAGAAAACATTCACATTAACACAACAGCTGCATTTACTACAGTGCTGTACTCAAGTACAACACACAACAGCTTCACCTGGTATCACCTGATCTGTTACAAACAGGGCTCAAAATGTCCGCGACAGAGCCCTTGCGCACTTAACGATTTGACAGTGGGACATCCCTAAACCCTCACGGACTCACCGGGAACACACCTGAAAGTCTGTTTGTGTGGACATTGAGATTGGCCCAAAGCCTCCTTCATTTCAGGCAGAAGATAAGTTTAGTTAGATGGTTTCCTTTTCTTCATTGCTCTTCTGCACGTAGCCGTGTCTATTTCCGCTCAGCCCTGCGGGACACCCCATTATAGATGAGCTGATTAAATTATACTTTGAACCGGACGTTTCTTATGGTGACAAAGTACTACTGCTCAATAGGCATTGTTATGTAATTAATCAAATGGGACCAGGCACAACGGCAGGTGCTGTGTCTGGTTTGGTCATACAAGCGGCTGGTAAAAAAAACAAACCCCTCCAAATGGCAAGTGTGTGGCTTCTCTGCTTGTTTTTGTCAACTAACTAGCTGGTCCTGAGAGATCAACACACTGCAAAGTAAAAGGACACATTATAAAGACATATAATTATAACTAACACATCTCAGACTCAACATCAGCAGAGACAGAACATTATAAGCTTGGCTTTTGTTGTAATTACATTTTCTTTTTTACAAAAGGAAGAACCTGAATCCGTGGAGGCCAGCCATTATTAAACATCTGTACTCGACTGCACGTTTAGAACATATTGTGGAGGTAAGATTGTGCAAAGAATTAATTATTTTATGAAGGAACAGCAACACACCAACATTTGTATGGAAGCAAATCACATATCAGGTAATTCTGGGGAGTAAAAATCTTATTTTTAAAAATGTGTTCAAATCTCCAGCTCTATCACTTACAATTTTTATCTGTTTCAGCCCAACAGCCATTTTGGAGTTTAAAAGTAAAAACACATGAATAAGACGTTATACAAATAACAAAAAAACGTTGCTAGCTTCATGAAGATATAATTTATTGCAGGGCTGTTTACTGGAGTGCAACAGTTTTAGCTCGGTGTACTTTATTAACAGAAAGTAGTATTTGCTGTACATGGATAGTCACATGGTGGCAGCGTTGCCTCAACACTTCACACAATACAAGAAAAATTAGATTTTACAAATGTCCTATATGTTGTCTTTACATCTGGGTTTTTCCACACATGTACAACTTATGAACTGCAATATCTGCATTTTCTACAGGTTTCTCTCGGTAGTTCTGCATTTAAACCGTGATGGTGGCTGAGAGGTTGCTATGAGGGTGTGTTATATTACATAAACAGGTTTTTCCTTTCCCCAGCATCAGCCCTCATGGAGTCCACTGCACCTGCCCTGCTTTAAAGATCGGCCAAAAGATCATCATGGATGGATGAGACAGTCGGCCTTTATCGGTTAACGATTTAACCAGCACAGATGTCTTGGTTCACGGTTTATAGATCTTTAGAAATTAAGGCAAAGCCAGATCAGTCCTACAATTAATATTAATATCAGCCAAATGAGGCCATAAAAATGTGTTAATACCCTATTCTTCAGGACACAACACATAAGGACTTCACAATGCGCCTGCCTTAGGCCCGGCAGACAACCTGCCTGTAAGCTGTATGGTATGCTTGGGGATAGAGACACAATTTCTACAGCTTAAGCTGATATTATCCTTGTAGTCAGTCTAATATACAGTAAGTAGTGGTGGTGGACAATGGTCTGTTTCTTGTAATAGCCTACATAAACAGAAATAACTCATTCAGTTTTAACGTCTCCAGTTTATTATTTATCTTCATAGAACAGTTCACAATCTGCGGTTCTTTGCTTCGACTAGAATTGGCTTTGCTTTCAGTCTGAACAAACAGATTCAAAACCCCGTTCAGAAAATATCAACAGATCAAATTACGTAACTAGTCTATATACAGTTAACACATTTAAAATCTGGAGAAGAATATGTAAAGTAACTAAAGGAACAAGAAATTACCTGTTTGAGAGAAACATCATGTGACCCAGATTAAGACATGGGAAGGTAAGGGCCACACACAATTTTACATGACGTATAATGAAGTAGGATTGAATGAGAAGCTATTTGAAAGAAAAGGTCCACATGAGAACTCTTGGACACCTCCACCCCTTTGGGTGGTAAAGACTCACCAAAGCCACAGCCCCAAAAAACACAACAGGACAAATCTAACAAATACTGAACATGTGTACTACACTATACTTAATAAAAACAAGACATGTATCAATGATATGTATTGACACAATAAACTATAAACAAAATAAAATAAAAACAGTGGATACAGTTTAAAATAAAGATTAAATGAAATATGTTAACTACAACAAAATAACAAGCAAATATGTATGAAGCTCACAGAAACAATATTTCATCCAGCATGGAGCTTCATTCTTGACTTTGGGGAACACATCTGTAATAAATGAGTCTAAACTCAAGCCTCACATACTACATCTTTGTTGGAGCTTTCACCACATCCCATGGCCTTCTTCAGTAAACTGAACTTCCTAGATGTCATCACATGGCTCTAGTCCAGCACAGTCACATGATAACAAGGGGTTGTATTCAGGTGGAGATGCTCTCTGGTGTCAGATGTGAATGTCAGGAACTGCCAGGCGACGGCTAACAGGAGCCATCTCAGGTCGACCTGCACGACATCTTGGAGCAGGTAAACGTTTCACCGAGAACGGGTCCGGCTGCGGACTGTAGCTTAGGGGGCGTGGCGTGAGAGAGCGGATGAGGGACGTGGAGTGAGCGCAGGTCTTGCTCAGTTCATCAGACTAGAATAATAGCTCAGTGCAGCAAAAGTTCAATCTATGATGTTAATAGACAAATAATAATTTATAATTATTAAAATAAAAATAAAAAGTGATTCATTTCTACTGTTTAATATTGTTAATCTAAATAATTATATAATCTTTAAAAATAAGCATTTTATGTTCCTTTTATGTGAAAATATTATATTCATTTTACATGTAACGTTTGAGCATATCCTCAATAAACAGATGCACCAATCATGCTGGTTGTGTTATTGTCTTTGGTTTTTCTATTTGTGCCTGCTTACTATGACAACATGTAATGGGACTGTTAACTATTCATACTGCTTGCTTTTAATATCCAGCTTTCACTGGTGTGGACACATGCATATCAAGAGTGGAGTTTAACTTTAAAAATGTTTATGTAGTATTAAAGTAAGTTAATATCTTTTCATGTCAATAGTACTATTGACAATAATTAATATTGCGCTACTTAGCACACTACAATTTTCTTCTACTGAAGCCATCCTGTTGTTGATTACACTTCCCTGCGTATTTGTATAATATTGTGTTGTAAATAAAGTTTTTCTGTAAATCACGGCTTCTGTCAACACAGAATTACAATGTCCACACATGCATGGTACAAATTGAGTGATAATAAGTATGCACATGTGCAGAACAGACCATACAAAAAGTGCTGCGGCAACAGCCAACCATTACAGACTGTACAGGGAGGTGGCGTGAGCGAGAGGCGTGGCGTTATTGGTTTCACCAGGTCTCCAATGTGACAAACTCCACTTATTACCTGTACCATTATCACTAAAGTGTGCAGAAGAATAACTAAACATTCGACATTCTCCAGATGAAAATAAGATAGGCTGTCGGGATACGGTAAAAACACTTATTTTAATAATACATTAATGGTAATTTTTAAAGGTTTGAAGTTTTGATCAAAACAAGCAATTTGATGACATCACTGTTGAGTATGTTTATAACCGTTTATTTACAATGCAAATCAACATGAAAAAAAAGTAACATTGAGAAATCAGGCTGGTTGAATCGTGCTAGCAAGCAGGACAGTATGTAGTCGTGGCCACAATAACATAAATGCTGCTAAAAATATAAAGTTACTGTTGTCCATCCCCAGTTTGTAGACAAGCTCAGAATATAACAGAGCTATCAGGTAGAGAGGCACTGATTTTTCCTGGACGATTCAGATTTTCTTACTTTCCAAGACCTATAACTGACAGCGTACACAAACATTTTTGTAACTTTCCTTTATTAGAAAATTATCTTATTAGGATCCCCACCAGCATCGGCTTTTCTGATCGACGGTATGTTCAAAAAAATATATATAAATGAAAATGAACAGCAGTACCACAGGGCTGTGTTTCCCACAGATTGACTGTGGTGAGGGTGTACAGGTGCTGGTCATATAATTAGAATATGATCAAAAAGTAGATTTATTTCAGTAATTTCATTCAAAAAGTGA
>NC_060161.1:36691270-36692871 GCF_021292245.1 Micropterus dolomieu
TGTAGGTGCAGCAGTTTATATCCCAGCAAGGGAGTCATGTATTAAGAAAAGAATATCAGATCATGTCTCAGTGTATACCACAGCGTTGACTGCATTATTACTGGTCCTGCAGTGGATAGAAGAGAGGGAAACAAATAATACTGTTATTGCATCTAATAGCTTGTCTGCACTTGTCAAATCATCAGTTAGTTCCAATATCATCAAAGTCATATTCCTTATATTGTACAGGATGGAGCTAAAAGGTTTATCCACATGCTTCCTTTGGGTTCCTGCTCATGTTGGTGTGGAGGGAAATGAGCAGGTGGATATTCTGGCCAAAGGAACACTCAAAATCAAACATGTAGACCTAAAAACCCCATTAACTAAAGATGAAGCTAAGACATTTATCAGGACCTATGCACAGTTTGGCAGGAGCATTGGGACAATAGTGAAACTGGAATGATGTAGAGAGACAGGTTGGTGCTGGGAGGACGGTGGGCTGGAAACAGAGAAGAAAATATAATCACTCGTCTGAGAATAGGACATACAGGTCTCAACCTTTCATTATATAAAATAGGCAAGCACCCAACTGGGAAATGTATATACTGTAACCAACTAGAAACGGTTGAACATGTTCTCCTTCAGTGTAGGAGATACACTATCAAGAGTAAACGCCTCTTTCAGTCATTACGGAAGGCAAAACATCATGATATCTCATTGACAGGTCTCTTGGGGAAAACAGCAGGCCAGATATATTGCCATATAATTAGAATATAGTTAGAAAAAATAATTTAATTTATGTTTGTTTCTTTTTTTTTGTTTGTTTATTTCATTTATTTCCTGCTTAATCTCTCGTTCTACACTCCAGTCCAGCTTGTGGCGGTGATGCACCGTTAAACTGGTTTGCCAACCGCCATTAAACCCTAAAGAAGAAGAAGTCACAGAGGAGACCTGCTGGATCTCAGAGACCAGGACCAAGAGCGGGATGGAGGAGGACAACCAGGACCCGGAGCCCCGGAGCAACAACGTCCCCGGAGGACAAACAGCAGGCTCGAGCTCTGATAGCACCGATGTTCAGGTCAGTGTTCATGAACACAGCTAGCAGCTAACAAGAAGCTAACGTGGCGTTAGCTCGGCCTGGTTCCGACACGTAGCTTCATATTGACTGTAAACAAGATGTAATGTAGCAGGATTCAACAGTGGAGCCATCAGAACCCCGTATCTCTACAGAACCCACACTTAATGTGACGGTCGGAACCGGAGAGGAGGAGGAGGAGGAGGAGGAGGTCTCTTGTAGCATGTAGCCTGCTGATGTTAGCTTGCGAGCTAACTTAGCTAGCTCAGACTGGACGACGCTGAAGCAAACTTCCGGTTCGGCAGTTAACTGAACGTTAAGTTGCTGAGCAACCGGTGCTCCGTGTTTTGCTCCTCTTACTGTTGTGAAAGCTGTTAGACATTTTAGCTGCTGTCTGAATCCACTTTTACATTTATTAAACCTTTTTATGTGTTTAGCATGTAGACTTTGTATCATATTGTCAGGTATGTGCACACATACGAGGAATTTGACTCTGGATTGTACATTGCTCATAATGTGCTAACTCATACAATAATACTATAATAAA
>NC_060161.1:36692971-36697715 GCF_021292245.1 Micropterus dolomieu
GAAACACTTGTGGTCACTATAGCGGGACAAAAGAAACACTTGTGGTCACTATAGCGGGACAAAAGAAACACTTGTGGTCACTGTAGTGGGACAAAAGAAACACTTGTGGTCAGGTGTAGCGGGACAAAAGAAACACTAGTGGTCAGGTGTAGTGGGACAAATGAAACACTTGTGGTCACTATAGCGGGACAAATGAAACACTTGTGGTCACTATAGGGGGACAAAAGAAATACTTGTGGTCACTATAGTGGGACAAAAGAAACACTTGTGGTCACTGTAGTGGGACAAAAGAAACACTTGTGGTCAGGTGTAGTGGGACAAAAGAAACACTTGTGGTCACTATAGCGGGACAAAAGAAACACTTGTGGTCAGGTGTAGTGGGACAAAAGAAACACTAGTGGTCAGGTGTAGTGGGACAAAAGAAACACTTGTGGTCAGGTGTAGTGGGACAAAAGAAACACTTGTGGTCAGGTGTAGCGGGACAAAAGAAACACTTGTGGTCACTGTAGCGGGACAAAAGAAACACTTACGGTCAGGTGTAGTGGGACAAAAGAAACACTTGTGGTCACTGTAGCGAGACAAAAGAAACACTTGTGGTCAGGTGTAGTGGGACAAAAGAAACACTTGTGGTCAGGTGTAGCGGGACAAAAGAAACACTTGTGGTCACTGTAGCGGGACAAAAGAAACACTTACGGTCACTATAGCGGGACAAAAGAAACACTTGTGGTCACTATAGCGAGACAAAAGAAACACTTGTGGTCACTGTAGTGGGACAAAAGAAACACTTGTGGTCAGGTGTAGCGGGACAAAAGAAACACTAGTGGTCAGGTGTAGTGGGACAAATGAAACACTTGTGGTCACTATAGCGGGACAAATGAAACACTTGTGGTCACTATAGGGGGACAAAAGAAATACTTGTGGTCACTATAGCGGGACAAAAGAAACACTAGTGGTCAGGTGTAGTGGGACAAAAGAAACACTTGTGGTCACTATAGCGGGACAAAAGAAACACTTGTGGTCAGGTGTAGTGGGACAAAAGAAACACTTGTGGTCAGGTGTAGCGGGACAAAAGAAACACTTGTGGTCACTGTAGCGGGACAAAAGAAACACTTGTGGTCAGGTGTAGCGGGACAAAAGAAACACTTGTGGTCAGGTGTAGCGGGACAAAAGAAACACTTGTGGTCACTGTAGCGGGACAAAAGAAACACTTGTGGTCAGGTGTAGCGGGACAAAAGAAACACTTGTGGTCAGGTGTAGCGGGACAAGGAATCGAAAAACAGTCCCACTTCAGAAATTTACCTGCCGTGCTCGAAACCAGTTACTTTGTAACAGCATGGTAGAGGTCCTGAATTTCAGTTATGGCTTTTGGTTTTAATGTGCCACCCCTGGATTTCTCGTGGCCCTATCTGGCCCCCCTATAGTATTTAGCTCAAAGTACAGCCTCACAGAGCTGCTAGCATGGCTTCAGACTCTGATCAGAAGGTCAGTGTTACCTGTGGTCACAGAGAGGGCTGGATCTGCAGGAGCTGTGCCATGGGAAGCTAGAAAAACAACATTTCATCAGAGTGTTCATCTCTATTATTATAAACTATCAGCGTCAGTAAGTTTACTGCCAAAATGCAGCAGAGGAAACTGGACAGTAAATTAGAAAAAGGAAACTGTGGTTTGAACTGCTCTGAGAGAAAAAAACACTGTACGATCTCACATCACCAAGTGGTACGATGGGACAAACATCTCTTCAGTGGTCGATCTGTAAGTACGATCTGTTCATAGTTTCATAGGTTCATAGGTAGCTTTATTGTCACACATGCACAGTGAAATTTGTTTCTATTGGAGAAAGCCTCCGGGCCGCAGCTATATTCAGTGCCGCCACTCGCTTTCCAGAAAATAATTAATGCAGACAGCTACATAGTATACATGGCATAACAACATACAATACATAATAATACACAAGACAACACACATTACATGCGGTCACATGGGGGGTATGGTGCGAGTAAGATAATGAGTCTGTGTTTGTGAAATATGCGGCTTCAGACTGACTATGTTGTTAAAAAAAAGTCCTGTTCATTGGCCTTGTCCTTGACGAGAGATAAACCAGTGCGCAGGAGAAGATAGGAAGGCCAGCTGCAAGTCGTTTTCCCGCTCGGGTGGAGGAGGGGAGGGGAATCATTTTTAATCCAATTTAGGTTCTGTCCACATTTCAGTAACTACACAGTTAGCAGGTGAGCTGAGCTGGAGAAGTATGAAGGTGAGATAAAGGATCAAACTGTCTGGAAAACGTCAGACATTATAAAAACAAAGACAGAAGAGTTTATTGATCAGTAAGGCCAAAACAAGCAATAGAGGACAGAGAGAGTCAGAAGTTACTGAAATTACAGAGAAATGTGACGAGCAAACAGGAAAGAAGATCATTGTTTAACAGTTTGTTCAGACTTTGTTCTTACTTCACTCTGATACAACCTTTTAGAGCAGGAAGTGAAACCAGCTTTAAAATGTTAAAGGGACAAAGACAGAAACACACAGTGATGTTAAAGCTGGAAGATACTGTGAGTGTTCAGTGAGGATCAGGGTCTCCATCTTCTCTGAGGTGTACAGTTGTTGTGTCTGCAGTAAAACCTCAAACCAACCTGAGTGTGATTTCTCTTTAGTTCTGGCCTCACTGCTGTGCTGCACAACAAACCAAGGTGAGTAAACTCCTTCTGCCAGCGTCTGAAACTCACTGTCTCACAAATCCTGACAGAAAAGTCAGTGTTGAGGACACAGCTGTGAAATCAGGATAATCAGTGAAGATGTTTCTACATTCACAGATCAGTCAGTCTCTTAATAACAGGACCTAAGAGGCTTTTCATCCCAGCAGACTCACTTTTCACGACTCAGTTCCACCTGGGTTCCTCACACTGGGGCCAGATTAGGATTCTGTTGCTATAAACATACACAGTATCTCACAATGGTGAGTGCACCCTTCACATTTTTGTAAATATTTGATTATATCTTTTCATGTGACATAAGACTGAAGAAATTACACTACTTTACAATGTAAATTAGTGAGCGTTCAGCTTGTATAACAGTATAAATTTGCTGTCCCCTCAAATTAACACATCACACAGCCTTTAATGTCTAAACCGCTGGCAACAAAAGTGAGTGCACCCCATCGGCGTAACCAGGTACGCCAGGTAAAGCCCCAGATGTTCTGACTGTGTCTCCACATGCACATTTAAAAAGACTAACAAGGCTACATCAGGCATGCCTGCAAATATGAGGACTCAACTGGGATTAAATTAAATGAGAAAAGTTGATATACAGGAGAAACATATCTGACAGAAATACAAAATGCCTGACAGCCTTACTGCATATTACACTATATATTTTTTATTTTGAATTGTCACCTCAGACATTCCCCAATAACTGGTACACACTGGTAGAGGACTGGTAACTGTTACAAAAACTGTCAATATTTTGTGTGGCCACCATTATTTTCCAGGACCTTATAATAATAATTACACAATTATTCCCTAATGATCAGTTAGTTAACCAATCAGTCAGTCTTATATCAAAGCCGTGAATCCTCCGTCAAGTGACCTGGATTTAAACAGTACACACACACAGTTCCTGTGATTAAGGTGAAATTTATTAACTAACTGTTACAAAAACTGTCAATATTTTGTGTGGCCACCATTATTTTCCAGGACTGCCTTAACGCTCTTGGGCATGGAGTTCACCAGAGCTTCACAGGTTGCAACTGGAGTCCTCTTCCACTCCTCCACCTTCCGTTTGAGGATGCTCAATAGGGTTTAGGGTTATCATGTTGGACAACTGCCCTGCGGCCCAGTCTCCGAAGGGAGGGGGATCATGCTCTGCTTCAGTATGTCACAGTACATGTTGCCATTCATGGTTCCCTCAATGAACTGTAGCTCCCCAGTGCCGGCAACACTCATGCAGACCCAGACCAGGATACTCCCACCATCATGCTTGACTGTAGGCAAGACACACTTGTCGTTGTACTCCTCACCTGGTTGCTGCCACACACGCTTGACACCATCTGAACCAAATAAATTTATCTTGGTCTCATCAGACCATCGTAATCCATGTCCTTAGTCTGCTTGTCATCAGCAAACTGTTTGCGGGCTTTCTGTCTTGTGCATCATCTTTAGAAGAGGCTTCCTTCTGGGACGACAACCATGCAGACCAATTTGATGCAATGTGCGGCATGTGGTCTGAGGCTGACCCTCCACCCTTCAACCTCTGCAGCAATATGTCTTATTTCCCAAAGACAACCTCTGGATATGACGCTGAGCACCTGTACTTAACGTCTTTGGTTGACCATGGAGAGGCCTGTTCTGAGTGGAACCTGTCCTGTTGAATCGCTGTATGCTCTTGGCCTCAGTTTCAGGGTCTTGGCAATATTCTAATAGCTTAGGCCGTCTTTATGTATGAAGGAGTGCGAGAGCGATAACACCAACTTTAACACACCTGCTCCCCATTCGCACTTGAGATTGTGTAACATGTAGCAAACCTACTTATTGGTTGATAAAGATATCAATAAAAATATTGGGAAATATTATTTAGCACTCGTTTAGGGCACCACCTAAAATTTGCTGTCCGCCCAAGGCTTTAGGACTCCTTGGGTATAGCTAATAATTACACAATTATTCACTAATGATCAGTTAGTTAACCAATCAGTCAGTCTTATATCAAAGCCGTGAATCCTCCGTCAAGTGACCTGGATTTAAACAGTACACAC
>NC_060161.1:36697735-36729428 GCF_021292245.1 Micropterus dolomieu
GCGTAACCAGGTACGCCAGGTAAAGCCCCAGATGTTCTGACTGTGTCTCCACATGCACATTTAAAAAGACTAACAAGGCTACATCAGGCATGCCTGCATGTATGTAGACTCAACTGGGATTAAATTAAATGAGAAAAGTTGATATACAGGAGAAACATATCTGACAGAAATACAAAATGCCTGACAGCCTTACTGCATTATATTACACTACATATTTTTTATTTTGAATTGTCACCTCAGACATTCCCCAATAACTGGTACACACTGGTAGAGGACTGGTAACTGTTACAAAAACTGTCAATATTTTGTGTGGCCACCATTATTTTCCAGGACTGCCTTAACGCTCTTGTGCATGGAGTTCACCAGAGCTTCACAGGTTGCAACTGGAGTCCTCTTCCACTCCTCTGCCCTCCGTTTGAGGATGCTCAATAGGGTTTAGGGTTATCATGTTGGACAACTGCCCTGCAGCCCAGTCACCATGGAGAGGCCTGTTCTGGGTGGAACCTGTCCTGTTGAATCGCTGTATGCTCTTGACCTCAGTTTCAGGGTCTTGGCAATATTCTTATAGCTTAGGCCATCTTTATGTGTGAAGGAGTGTGAGAGCGATAACACCAACTTTAACACACCTGCTCCCCATTCGCACTTGAGATTGTGTAACATGTAGCAAACCTACTTAGTCAGTTAGTTAACCAATCAGTCAGTCTTATATCAAAGCCGTGAATCCTCCGTCAAGTGACCTGGATTTAAACAGTACACACACACAGTTCCTGCGATTAAGGTGAAATTTATTAACTAACTTTAAACTTTAAATATATCAAAGACAAACAGCAATAATGATTAAACAACCAGAAGTTAATCAATGAGAGTAACAGAGTTTAAGGTGAATTTAGTTGGTCCATTGTGGAAAGAATTTGGGAGTAAGAGAACTAAGGAACACAAGTTATATGATCATAACTGAGTTAACTAAGGCTAGAAGTTTTAGGCTAAAGGATTAAAAATAAAGAACATCCACTGACCAGCCTTACAGCCTGTTGGTTTCTCAGCCGGTTTGTGTTCGGGTGGCCCCATGACTAGTTAGCGCTCAGGTCCTTGGTGTCCACAGTTTCAGCAGCCTGGCACGCCAAGACCGACGTTTTACTAGCAGGTTTGTCCTGGAGATCCGTCCTAGTCGGCTTGGGTTGAAGAAAACTTCCAGTGATAAGCCGTTAGCGTGGCTTGGTTCATTGGTTGATGTCCTCAGTGTCACAGCTAGTGTAACTAACCCACGTGGCTGGGTCCGATCTTTGGTGGAGCAGCAGAAGTTAATTCGACTGAAATAACGCTTCACTACTTCAAAGCGCGAGAGCAAAATATCTAGTCTGTCTGTCAGTGGTCTTAAGTCTAGTTTATGCTGTGTGACCAGAAACTTCAGTTACCACAGTCACAGAAAACTAGTTTTGCTTGATATCATGCACAATGTGTTAAACATGAGTAGCTAACCACAACCTAGCTATAGTCATGTCCGAGTGCACAAATGCACTACCAGTCAAGCTTCACGTAAAGAGGGCTAACGTTAGCTAACTGTTATCCATGTCATTATATAAAAAGGAGACAATGATAGACTGCGTGACCTTGCCAACGGTAAATATAAATAATCATTAAATCATGCCATAGTACATTTAAAAGCATTTCTATTGAAATGAGTGACGTCAACTTACCTCCATCTAGCCTGTACACGTTACTACGCCGTCTCCAGTAGAGCTGAGGGCTTGACGGAGCCATCAGAGCGAGGGGATTGTGGGCGTGACCATGTGGTAAATGCAAACCCATGATTGGTCAGTCAAACCCACCAATAGAATCTCTTCTATTGACCATTTTTGACTAGCAAAACTTTTTGACTTGTAAAACTTTCTGACTCGCAAGAACTTGCAATCAAATAATATGACATAATAGCAATAAAAACTTTTTGTGAAACAAAAAGGCCTGTTTATTTTTAATTACAAACTTGATTTTTGATTGCAGTGCGATAAATATTCTCTCAAAACATTTCTTTTTGCTTGCATTAAAAAGACCTTCGTAGTAATAGAACTACTCAAATTGAAGTCGCAGGCCACTAAGTAACTTAACAAAGATTATTTAATTCAAACAAGGTAATAAGGGAAGTTTAAAAGGGGAAGCCTAGTTCAGGATGAGGTGAGTCTCTGGACAAGGTTAATATTGTCATTTTAACAGTCATGCATAGAGTCTGTTATCTCAACTTCACCGGAGGTTTTATGGCCGAAACTGCACAAACAGCACTTGGCAATGGAGCAAACCTTTCACCACCTGCTTTGGGGTACTTCAGCTGGCTGGTTCACTACAAACACTAATGGGTCACATGACTACAGTGAGAGAAAATGGCTAATTGGGCACAATTTGGACATTTTCACTTAGGGGTGTACTCACTTTTGATGCCAGCGGTTTAGACATTAATGGCTGTGATGTGATGTGTTATTTTGAGGGAACAGCAAATTTACACTGTTATACAAGCTGCACACTCACTACTTTACAAAGTGTCATTTCTTCAGTGTCACATGAAAAGATTTAATCAAATATTTACAAAAGAAGTGAGGGGTGTGCTCACTTTTATGAGATACTACATACCACTCTGCATGATGAGTACTTTTACTTTACATTACTTTTACATGTTACTTATAATACTGATAAAGCTAAAGCTTTTAAACTTTTTCTTTAATTCAGTGTTGAATGTAGGACTTTTCTTCGTCATGGATTGTATTATTATGGTTAATTACTACTTAGGTAAACGATCTGAATGTTTCTTCCACCACTGCCAAGACCAGGGTTCATGTTCTGAGTGTGTTCAGGTTCAGTTTTAAAGGCACTTAAAGTTCAGGAAAGGTGTCTCGTGTTTTCTGACCTTCAGTGGTGTCTGTGATTTACAACATGTACATAAGTACAACAGCTGTCATAAAACCATCACAGAGGCTGCTTCAGGTTCAGGTTTTGGTTTCAGGGTTTCTTCTTTGTTGTACTTAAAGGGTTATTTAGTTTTAACAAAAATGCAAAAGATCATCAGTGTGTCATGTCAACCCTCCAGCCTCTCTGACTGTGAGTCCCAGCTACTCTCAGCATTTTGAAGGAGAGTTTGTCTCTCTGAGCTGTGAGGAGGACGACAGCTCTGCTGGATGGACGCTGAGGAGGAACACAACCAGAGAAACCAGGACTCAGTGTGGAGCTGGCTGGGGAAGATCAGCTGGTTCTTCCTGTAACATCAGCTACATCGACCCAGTGGACAGTGGAGTTTACTGGTGTGAGTCCAGAGAGGGAGCAACCAGTAACACCATCAACATCACTGTCACTGGTAAGATCAGACTGTGGAGTTAGTGTTGATGAAGCTGTGTGTAAATGATGAAATGCTGTAGTTTGTCTCTGTGTTGAGGTGGACCAGTGATCCTGCAGAGTCCTGTCCTCCCTGTGATGGAGGGACATGATGTCACTCTGCACTGTAAAACAGAGACCCCTCCCTCCAACCTCCCAGCTGGTTTCTATAAAGATGGCTCCCTCATCAGGACTGAGCCTACAGGTCACATGACCATCCACCATGTTAACAAGTCTGATGAAGGCCTCTACAAGTGTAACATCAGAGGTCGTGGAGAGTCTCCATCCAGCTGGATCTCTGTCACAGGTGAGGAGGTTTCCTTTGATTTCAGGACTTATTCCATCCAGAGATTCACCTGACCAGGTGGATTCTCTCTACAGGTAAACCTACAACCACAGACCCGCCCACCTCTGTAGCCCCGCCCACATCTGGAGCCCCACCCCGTGCCTCAGACCCCCTCCAGCTTGTGTTCAGACTGGTCTGCCACCTGGTGGTGTTCTGTCCGTACTGCATCTCCACTGTCCTCATGGTGTCTTTATATCGACACAGGGCCACAGGTAACACATTAATCATTAATCAATCAATCAGTCTCTCTCTGGTGTAGATGATTGACAGTCTCTAATAGAAGCTTGTAAACGATCAACATTTTCTTTCTAACCTGCTCTGACTGCAGGAAATGACCTGCCTGTTTCCATGGTGATGACCCCTTCCACCCAGGCTGAGGAGGGATTGGTTGATGGCCATGATGACATCATCAGCGCTGTCACCACAGAGAATCACTTCTGAGCTGTTCACAAATCAAAGAAAAAAGAGATGTGGTTTCAATCGAAGATGATGAAAGTGAAACGTCCTGTTTTGATCAGTCACAAACCTTTAACTTCTACTTCAGATTCTGATGTCGTCTGTGCAGCAGCACCAAAACAAGCGGTGGAAGCTGATTTACAAAGGTGGAAAACCTCTTTATCGTCTTCTCACTCTCACTTCCTTATTAAATATCATGTTTTCTAATGAACTGCATCACTTGTGGAAAACAAAAGCCCACTCTTTGGCCTCTGAGTCTGTTTGGGGTCAAAAGAAACCTCCAGACTTTCATGGTTTCAGCTGTACTTGTATAAAGTGAAAAATGTGATGTTTCATTTATAATTAAACATCATATTTTATAAACTGTTGATGTGTTTGTGTGTAATAATCTTAATTTGTAAAGTAAGTTGTAACTAAAGCTGTCAGATAAATGTAGTGAAGTAAAAGTACAATATTTCCCTCTGAGATGTGGAGCAGAAGTAGAAAGTTAAGTACAAGTAATGTGAATGTTTTGTGAGGAGCTCTCCAGTTTGTCCTGAGGGACGAACAGACTGACAGTGACAGGAAGCAGCCAGCAGGAGGCAGCAGAGGAGCTTCAGTTTGTTCAACAGATGATAGTTTTCACTTTAAAGTCACAAAGTCAAACAACCAGTCCTCCTATAATGGAAGATCAGCAGCCCAGTAAGGTTGTTGTTATTTCATTAAACAACAGTTTATTATGCTTCCTCCCTCTGTTCTTCTTTGTGGTTTGCCATGCCACCTGTTCGGCTCTCTTGCACGTCCCATTCTCTTCTTTCTATCTAGACTCTGTCCCCTGTCTTGTTCACCTGTACACAATCAGTTCAACCAGAGCCAATTCCTCTCTCCTCCAATCAGGCACCGTAAGGTGTGTGACATAATCAATCCCAGCTGTCTCCCATCAGTCCACTTGATCCACACTTCAAAACCAATAAATATAAACCATGCAGTAATCAGATGGCGCCAGTGTGTAAGGCAAGCCGTCTGTCAGCATCATGCTGCATCTGCTTTTTGTTTGCTCTTGCCTTATTTCTCTGTTTTTGCTGCCCGGATGCAGGGCCGGCCTGTGGCATAGGCGACATGGGCAGTTGCCTAGGAAGAAGAAGCGTCCCAGGAACAGGGCAGGAAGTCAGACACAGAAACGGCAGAGAAACGGTCAATTTTCAAAATAAAATACCCATTACAGACTTCCGATCGTACATCAACAATAAACACAGTTAAATCAGACAAAATAAAACATTTTTACTACGTACAACATAAATCATAGTACACGTTTGTGGATTGTCTTCTGTGGGTTACAAATATTAAGTACAATTAAATCTTCCAAATTTTTGTGCATGTAATAGGTTTGCAAAGTGAAGAAGCACGTCGTTTGTAGTCCAGCCATTTCCCTCTCATCCTTGTGATGACAGACTGTTCAGGAGGCAGAAACCTCGCAAAGCAGCTGGGCCGGATTCTGTCTCCACATCCACCCAGAAGCACTGTGCTGATCAGCTGTTTACAGACATTTTTAACACCTCACTGGAGACATGCAATGTGCCAGCCTGCTTCAAAGCCTCCATCATCATCCCTGTCCCCAAGAAACCAAGGACCACCGGACTAAACGACTACAGACCTGTCGCCCTGACCTCTGTGGTTATGAAGTCCTTTGAACTCCTTGTGTTGTCCCACCTAAAATCCATCACAGACCCACTCCTGGACACTGTGCAGTTTGCCTAGAGAGCCAACAGGTCTGTAGATGATGCAGTAAACATGGCCCCTCACTTCATCCTCCAGCACCTGGACTACACCACTATCCTATTTGTGGATTTCCGCTCTGCTTTTAACACCATCATCCCGGCCCTGCTGCAAGACAAGCTCTCTCAGCTGAACGTGCCTGACTCCACCTGCAGGTGGATCACTGACTTCCTGACTGACAGGAAGCAGCACATGAACCTGGGAAAACAAGTCTCTGATTCCAGGACCATCAGCACTGGTTCCCCTCAAGGCTGCGTTCTTTCCCATCTGCTCTTCTCCCTGTACACCAACACCTGCACCTCCAGTCACCAGTCTGTCAAGCTCCTGAAGTTTGCGGATGAGACCACGCTCATTGGGTTCATCTTTGGTGGGGATGAATCCGCCTACAGGTGGGAGATTGACCATTTAGTGACCTTGTGCTTTATTTCCACAATTGAAAGGCGCAGTATGGAATAGTTATGGCAACTATAGGTGAGCACAAATAACACTGCTGGTTTGAATGTTAACATGTGATACGGAGTTAAATTAAATAGGCCTATGTGAGAACCATCGTTATCGATTCCTCTCACATTCAATTTTATTTTGATATTAAACCACTACATACATGATCAAACTTTTTTTGCGTATGAACGGACATAATTAGGTTTTTGATTGACTGCTTCATTGACATCTGCACAGTAACAGGAGTGAAAACGCTATTTTGAAACATTTGGTGAGTTTTGCCACTTTGGAGTTCACTGAAAGAGCCAGACAAAAGTTTGCGGAGGGTCTGCACATTTTCACGGCAGCTCAAGAGTTTGCGCCACGGCCCGCACAATCTCACGTCACGTTCATTTTCATACATCCAACGTGTGCGTAAAAAACAGAGTACGTAACCTTTTTGTGCGTAGGCAGCGTTTATACACGAGGCCCCTGGAAACAGATGGCTAATTATAGAAAGGGTTACTGGGTTATTGCACAGGAGCTGTTCCTGACACTGTGACAACAACACACAGGGTGAAAAGAGGAGCTGCAGCAATGTGCAACGTGACAAAAAATAAGGTTGTTTTTTGAAAATTAAACCATGTAAACCTGTTCTGGTACAACCTCATAAATCTTTAAATTGTCACCTGCTCCTGCTAAATCAGCAGAACTCGTTTTTAAGGCTGTTTGGAGTCTGGAGAACAGACCAGAGTCTCCAGCTACTGATAAAGTAACGCTGCCTCATGACTCTGCGGGACAAAAAGCTTCAACATCTTGGATTCTGCGTGTCGTGCCGAAAAGTGATTGTTTGCCGAAAAGTGATTGCCGTCTGCTGGAGCTGTATTGCCCAGTCACTTTCTGGCAAGTGATATAGCCTACTGCATTTTATGGGTTGTACTGGCCATTTAAAGGGGTTATTTTAAGAGGTAAAAAGTACTAGGTGAGCTATAATCTGTTAAATATATCTTCTGAATGAAATCAACTAATTTCAGGGCAGAAATAACCTTTCAGTCAATAACAAAAGGCTTCAATCATTTTCTGGCAAGTGAAATACTGCATTTTATGAGTTGTATTGGCAATTTAAAGGTATTTTAACAGGTAAAAAGGACTGGATTGGTTGGTAGGCCTACACAGCAAGTAAAATAATGCAGAGTCATAAGGATAATAGCAAAATTGTCTTCATTTTATATCTTAGTTGGCAGTAAGTCATGTTAATTAGGCTACAGCCCGTTTTCCAAATATAAACAAATATATTACACATAGGCCTACCAAACATCACTTTTCGGCAGACGATCACTTTTCGACACTGCGGCTAAATGTTATTTATCACTTAGCAACAGTAACTAAGGGGGGCTTAGCGTGCTTCTAAGATGGCGCGAGAACACTGCGATCCACGAGGTCCCGCAGCGCTCCTGTATCTGAAGAGCTCCGACAGTTAGAAAGGAGACCTGCTGGATCTCAGAGACCAGGACCAAGAGCGGGATGGAGGAGGACAACCAGGACCCGGAGCCCCGGAGCAACAACGTCCCCGGAGGACAAACAGCAGGCTCGAGCTCTGATAGCACCGATGTTCAGGTCAGTGTTCATGAACACAGCTAGCAGCTAACAAGAAGCTAACGTGGCGTTAGCTCGGCCTGGTTCCGACACGTAGCTTCATATTGACTGTAAACAAGATGTAATGTAGCAGGATTCAACAGTGGAGCCATCAGAACCCCGTATCTCTACAGAACCCACACTTAATGTGACGGTCGGAACCGGAGAGGAGGAGGAGGAGGAGCAGGAGGAGGAGGAGGTCTCTTGTAGCATGTAGCCTGCTGATGTTAGCTTACGAGCTAACTTAGCTAGCTCAGACTGGACGACGCTGAAGCAAACTTCCGGTTCGGCAGTTAACTGAACGTTAAGTTGCTGAGCAACCGGTGCTCCGTGTTTTGCTCCTCTTACTGTTGTGAAAGCTGTTAGACATTTTAGCTGCTGTCTGAATCCACTTTTACATTTATTAAACCTTTTTATGTGTTTAGCATGTAGACTTTGTATCATATTGTCAGGTATGTGCACACATACGAGGAATTTGACTCTGGATTGTACATTGCTCATAATGTGCTAACTCATACAATAATACTATAATAAAAACTATAATAAAGTCAAACACATGCTACAGAATAGAGAACAGAAATACTATAAACAAAAACAGAACAATATAGAAAGACTGACAAATAGTGCAGAGTGCAAAGGATGCAGGAATAACTTATTATTATGTACATGTAGGAGGTGGTTGTGATATACAGGTACACATACATGTACACGGTACGATGGAGCATAGTGCAAAAGGTGCTGGAATAAATAAGTATTATGTGCAGGTGTTATGTACCTGAGGTAGGTGGATTTGGTATACAGTATATACAATACGACAATATATCAATATGAATAGCTCCGAAAAATAGAGAGTGATAAATAAATACTAAGTGGTAACCGGTAAACAAGTGGCTGATTAGAGGCAGAGTTACTGGGTTATTGCATAGGAGTTGTTGCGGACACTGTGAGTCAGCTGTTTAGTGATGCAGGGCTCGACAACAACGGTGCCCGATGGCCCGGGGCCAGTAAAAAGTAACGTCGGGACAGTTGAACTAGCAACTCATGCAAAAACATTAGTATTAAAGAGGTGGTATTATGCTTTTAGGCTTTTTCACTCTCCTTTATATATCTTTTTTTTCTATATATCTTTTTTTGTGCATGTAACAGGTTTGCAAAGTGAAAAAGCCCAAAGTCCAGCCCAAAGAGAGTTTCCATCTCCCACAGAAAGCTCTGCTCTGAAATGCTTGAAATGAACAGCTCGTTTGTAGTCCAGCCCTTCACTTCCTTTACTTGTGACGTCACAATGAAAACGCATCATAAAGCTTGCCAAGCGGCTAGTGGGGTCAGGCACGCCCTCAAGCCAAGCTTTCTGAGCGGAGGCCCTTTGGCTCGACTCGCCTTTGTTTGGGTTTTCCACTGTAGAAATGTTGTACCTGCTTCCAGGTACTTTTTTTCGTATCACCTCACCTCCGTCGAGGTTCCAAGCGAGCTGAGGGATACTAAAATGTAACGTGAAAACACGACAGACTTCTGATTGGTCAGAGAGAATATTCACTATTCACTGCATCATCATTGCTGCACCAGACAGAGGCCAGCAACAGAAAGTTTTATATTTTACAGTTTTTGTATGGAATTTCATCACTAAATCCACTTCTGAGAAGTTTTGAGGTGAAAATCTGGTAGATTTCGAATATTGACAGTTTTACGAGAAGTGATGGCGGAACAAAAATGTGATGAATATTGTCGGAGTTGAGGAGCTCCGCAAGTGGGAGGAGCGTGTGAGGCCGGCCAGCCGCCCGCTCACAGAGCCCTCTGCTCCCGCTGTCACACAGACCGCTGCAGCAACAACAGCAGAGGAAAACACAGCTGGAAGGTTTTCATACCGCTTATCTGTCTTTACATGCTGAGGAATGTTGAAACGTTTTAACTTAAAAGAGAGAGAAAGCTGTGTGGATCGCTGGTGTGTGTGTCGCATTGAACATTACGACGCGACAGTTGTGTGTGGCGTCGCTATGATGACCAGCTACGTACTATCTGCAATAGAAAACGAAGCAGGGCCGAGTAGAGCCGAGTCTATCGATTTGCTCTATGGTAGCATTTTTCGGCAAGGCAGCATAGATCGTCAGAACACCGGCAACAGTTCAACATTTAGTGCTAATGGTAAGATGTGGAACAATGATGTTGTGTAGTTGTAGACTTGAGTAACTTAGAGCATCTGCTAGGTTACGGTCGCAGTCTGAAGCGGCTTTGATTTGGATCACACTACCTTGTTTCTTACGAACCGCCCTGCTCTGCTTCTGATTGGCTAGTAGTCCTTACCTGGGAGCTGCGCATGTGCATCTCCCAACAAAGGTTTTGTACAAGTAAGATGCATCACTCTGTAGCTCAAGAGCGGAGCGTACAACACACAGGGTGAAAAGAGGAGCTGCAGCAATTTGCAGTATGAGAAAAATATGTTTTTTTTCAATTAAACCCTGTAAACCTGTTCTGGTACAACCCCTAATTAAGATTTTGAACCTATAAAATGAGTATAATACCACCTCTTTAAACAATATATAATTAGAAACTGAACATCCTGCAGTTGTTTTGCAGCTCTTGGCGCACTCTGTTGTCCAGTCCAGAGTTGTAGTTATGTGACGAGTGGTTGTCAAATGTTATTTCTCTAATCTCAATCATGCAGCAACCTCTGGGTCTGAAAGTGAAACTACAGACGGAACTTAAAACTGCATTCTCTCTAACGGCCAGCAGGGCGCGAGTCTACTGGTTGCAAAAAGAAGTCTTGTTCCATTACAAATAATGGTAAAATGTTGCAACATTTCAGCTTAATTATTAGCTCAGTAAACACTTTAAAATGGGTTTATGGTCACAGTTTCAAGTCTTCTTCAACCCAGCATGATGTTCATTTAGTAAATTATGGTCCCATTTGGGGGAAAATGGACATAAAGCAGCGTATGCTTTTAGGCAGGACTACCCAACGTGTCAATGCGTCATAACTGACGCTTTCAGACAGCGAGTATTTTGCGCTAAAGGTACCCTTTTAGCGTCCGTATGAAACGCCATCGTTTGCTATTTCCCAAACACAAAGGAGTAGTAGTGTTAGAGTAGTAAGGAACTGTAGGGTTAGCCAGTCGAGATGCATAAAGTCAGTGACTTAGTTTTAGGTACTAACATTTCTGATGGTTGTGGTGGGGGAAAAGGGCTTTGGGAGGCTGTCAACACCTTTAACATAAATCGTTTCCTGTGTGAAAAGGCCTTAAAGGAGACCTATTACACTGCTTTTCCAGTCCTACTTTGTAGTTCTGTGACTCCTGTATGGGAGCTTTGCATGATTCAAAGTTTAAAAAAAATAATTCTTATACTGATTCTTCGTGTAGGCCTTCATTTCAGGCTCTGTCTGAACAAGCTGTAGATGCTGCTGTATCTTTAAGGCCTCCCCTCTCAAAGCCCACTGTCTTCTGATTGGCCAAGACCTGAAGCATGTTACCAGGCTGTTGTTGTTGCTGGGCAGAACAGGCAGACTGAGCGTTGCCATGCCGTTAGTGTGGGAGCACATGCTCCTTATTATGTAGAACGGAGCCGTTGGTAGAAAAAGCAGTTCAGAACAGGCTCACAGGGATTTCTGATTAATGCTTTAACCTAATTTTTTAAAAACTTGGCCATGTTTAACATGAACATCCAACATTATAACATTGTAGATAAGTCATAAAATGGGGAAAAGCATAATTGGTCTCCTTTAAATTAGCAAGATGGCGCCACAGACGGCCGCCTCAGGATTACACTCCGTAGTGCTTTCTGTGTTTTTTTTAATTAACGCTGTTTTCTGCCGTTCCTCTCTGCTAACTTTTACCAGAGAAGAGCTCTTAAACATTGGACTTTCAACTGCTCATACTATTCCAACGCTCTTTATTGACCCTGGAACTTTCCCGGAGCTACCCTTTGGAGGAGTGGCAGCTCTGATTGGGATCCTTTGAAAACGTGCAGGCGCGCTGGTTAAGATGAGACAGCGGGGATTTCGCACTGCGTTCCCTTCAATCCACCTGGCGAATGTCCGCTCTCTAGCCAACAAAATGGACAAACTGCTTCTCCTCAACAGAACTAACTCGGACTTCTGCAGATCTGCTGCCCTCTGTTTCACCGAATCCTGGCTCATCGAGCGCATCCCAGACAGCGCACTTCACCTACCGGGATTTAATCTCATCCATGCGGATGTCCCAGTATCAGTTAGTTTGTCCAGGTTAGTGGAGGAAAAACATCCAGAATCCCTGCTCATAGTTCTTGGGGACTTTAACAAAGAAAATCTCAGCCATGAACTTCCAAAGTACAGACAGCATATTAAGTGTCCCACCAGGGACACTAACACACTGGACCACTGCTACACAACATTAAAGGACGCCTATCGCTCTGTTCCTCGTGCTACCTTAGGACTCTCTGGTCACTGTCTGATGCATCTTCTCCAGACTGTAAAGACTGTGAAAAGATGGACCAACGAGTCAAAGCTGGAGTTACAGTTTTTTGAGGCTGCAGCCACTGACCTGGACAAACTAACTGACACTGTGACATCTTACATCAATTTTTGTGAGGACGTGTGTGCCGACTAAAACCTTCCGCACATATAACAACCAAAAACCCTGGTTCACAGCGGAACTCGGGCAGCTTCGTCAGACCAAGGAGTAGGCCTTCAGAAGTGGGGACAGAGTCTTGTACAACCAGGCCAGGAACACTCTGACTAAAGAGGTCAAAGCTGCAAAGAGGAGCTACGCTGAAAGGTTAAATAAAAGCTTTGCAGCCAACGACCCTGCGTCATTGTGGAGAAGCCTACGGACACTCACAAACTATAAGAGACCATCCCCAACACTGCTGGTACTCAACAACTGGCAGACGAGCTGAATGGTTTCTATTTTAGGTTTGAAAAGCCCAGAGTCACACCTCCCCCACTCCAATGCCATCTTCAAACAGTCACCTTCCCCCTCTGACCTCTCACCTGCACTCAAGATCTGTGAAGAGGACGTAAGCCACCTCTTCCGAAGGCAGAAGATCAGGAAGGTTCCTGAATCTGACGGTGTCTCACCATCGTGCCTGAAAATCTGTGCAGACCAGCTGGCCCCCATCTTCACTCAGATGTTCAACAAATCACTGGAGCTGTGTGAAGTTCCCTCCTGCTTCAAATGCTCCACAGTCATCCCGGTCCCAAAAAAACCCCTCCATCTCTGGTCTAAATGACTATAGGCCCGTCACCCTGACATCTGTACTCATGAAGTCATTAGGACAGTCTGAAGGACATTACAGGCCCCTTGCTGGACCCCCTGCAGTTTGCCTACAGGGCTAACAGGACAGTGGATGATGCAGTCAACATGGGTCTGCATCACATCCTGCAACACCTCGATTCTCCAGGGACATATGCAAGGATCCTGTTTGTGGACTTCAGCTCGGCGTTCAACACCATCTTCAGCACCAAACTCACCCAGCTCACTGTGCCAGCCTCCACCTGTCAGTGGATCACAGACTTCCTGACTGTCAGGAGTCAGCAGGTGAGACTGGGAAACATCACATCCAGCACCCGGACTATCAGCACTGGCGCCCCCCAGGGGTGTGTGCTCTCCGCATTGCTCTTCTCCCTCTACACCAAGGACTGCACCTCAGGGGACCCATCTGTCAAACTCCTGAAGTTTGGTGATGATATAACGGTCATCTGCCTCATCTGGGACAGTTATGAGTCGGCCTACAGACGGGAGGTTGATCAGCTGGCTCTCTGGTGCGGTCAGAACAACCTGGAGCTTAACACGTTCAAAACTGTGGAGATGACCGTGGACTTCAGGAGGAGCCCCCCCCACTCTGCCCCCCATCACCATACTCAACAGCCCTGTGTCTGCTGTGGAATCCTTCAGGTTTCTGGGTTCCACTATATCCCAGGACCTGAAGTGGGAGCCCAAACACGGACACCATCATCAAGAAGGCCCAGCAGAGGATGTACTTCCTGCGTCAGCTCAGGAAGCTCAACCTGCCTAAGGAGCTGCTGATCCAGTTCTACACAGCCACCATCCAGTCTGTCCTCTGCACGTCCATCACTGTCTGGTTTGGATCTGCCACCAAAAAGGACAGGAGCAGACTACAATGGACAGTCAGGACTGCAGAAAAAATAATCGGTGCCAACCTGCCCTCCATTCAGGACGGACAGGAAACTGCAGATCCATCTCACCCCGGACACAACCTTTTCCAGCTCCTCCCCTCAGGTAGGCGCTACAGAGCACTGTATGCCAAAACCAACAGACACAGAAGCAGTTTCTTCCTACAAGCCATCACTCTGATGAACAGCTGATTTTCTGACTCAGTGTCAGGAACTATTCTTGTGCAATAACCCAGTAACTCCGTCTCTAATCAGCCACCTGTTTACTGGTTTCCACTTATTATTTATTTATTCACCATTCTATGTCGTCATGTATACCATATACTGCATACCAATACACCTACCTCAGGTCATAAGGTCATAGGTCTTATTTATTTTTTCCAGCATCCTTTGCATTATGCTCCATCACACTGTACATGTCTGTGTACCTGTATATCATATCCACCTTCAACATGTACATAATGAGAATAATAGTTTCTTGTAAGTTTATACACAATTTACTAGCAATAAATGAATTTTGCTTCAAATTTCATTCTGGTATTGTCTTTAAGTTTGCATGCAACAGAATACCTTATCTCAAAAGTACTGAAACAAATGTATACGTCTGTGGTTATCAAACTTTTTTACATCAGGGACCTCTAAAATAACACAAATTAGACCGAGGACCCCCAATTTGTCCCAGGGTCCCCCATCTGATAAGAGTTTTGCTTTTAGATGTTTTTTGTTTTTTTCACAGAAAGTGTATGAAACCCACAAACAAAGTAGTCAGACATTCTGTCCCTGTGCTACTGTGGATAGATAGAATTATAATGAAAATAAAGTATTCCCCTTTTTGCTGGGGACCCCCTGGAACCACCTCAGGGACCCCACTTTGAGAACCACTGGTATATGTGACATAATGTGACACAAAAATTAGTTTGGCCGGTGGATTTTTCATCTACCAGTCCCATTAGAAGGTGAGCCAAAAAGTTAATTTCCACCCCTGCCTGAAGTCCACGATCATCTCCACAGTTTAGAACGTGTTAAGCTCCAGGTTGTTCTGACCGCACCGGAAAGCCAGCTGATCAACCTCCCATCTGTAGGCCAACTCGTCACCATTTTGCCGCTGTCAAAGTTATCTGGCCGTGGTCCAGATCTTATAGCTGGCGGGCAAGCTTTGGCCCGTGGGCGGCCTATTGCCGACCACTGGTGTAGCGGGAGAAGAGCAGGAGGGAGAGCACACACCACTGAGGGGCGCCAGTGCTAATACTCCGGGTGCTGGATGTGGTGTTCCCCAGCCTCACCTGCTGATTCCTGACAGTCAGGAAGTATGTGATCCACTGACAGGTGGAGGCTGGCACAGTGAGCTGGGTGAGTTTGGTGCTGAGGATGTCCGGGATGATGGTGTTGAAGGCTGAGCTGAAGTCCACAAACAGGCTCCTTGCATATGTCCCTGGAGAGTCGAGGTGTTGCAGGATGTAATGCAGACCCAAGCTGACTGCGTCATCCACTGACCTGTTAGCCTGTAGTCGGCACACACATGTATCTGTGATACTGATGTTGGATGTCACAGTGTCAGTTAGTTCGTCCAGGTCAGTGGATGCAGCCTCAAAAACTATCCAGTCAGTACAGTCAAAGCAGGCCTGTAACTCCAGCTTTGACTTGTTGGTCCATCTTTTCACAGTCTTTACAACAGGTTTAGAAGATTTCAATTTTTGCCTGGATGTCTGGAAAAGATGAACCAGACAGTGACCAGAGAGTCCTAAGGCGGCACGGGGAACAGAGCGATAGGCGTGTTGTGTAGCAGTGGTCCAGTGCGTTAGTGTCCCTGGTTTGACACTTAATATGCTGTCTCTACTTTGGGAGTTCATGACTGCGGTTTGCTCTGTTGAAGTCCCCGAGAACAATGAGCAGGGAGTCTGGATGTTTTTTTCTCCACGTTAGTTATCTGGTTGGCCAGGTGTAGTAACGCCTCACTAACACAGGCCTGAGGTGGAATGTAAACAGCGATCAGAACAAACGTGGAAAACTCTGGCTGTTTTGAACATGAATACTTAACCCAGTGTTTACCCTACATGCATTCAGGAGCGGTGGTGTTTCCCCACCTGCTTGAAAAGTGAAAGTTTGCGCTAGCAAACATCTCCCCTCCCCTTCAGACTGTGCAGCTGAGCAGGAAAGCTTCTACAGTAGGCTACGCCTTTTGGCTGCTATGCTATACTTAACATAGCTCAGTTTATAGAAAGTAACTGGTAGCTGTATTTTATTACTATCTACTTGTCAAATGTTGAGAACATCAGGTACAAACAGCTCTGTCCTGTACAGACTGGTCCATCCTAAATTATTTTTCAGGTTTCAGATGAGTCTGAAAAAGTGGTTGATAGGAAAAGAAAGGACGGAGGTGACTGGAGGAGCTGAGGCTAGTAAAGCAAATTAGTGATGCAAACTAGTCCTTTTAAGCTAATGAGGAGACGTTTCTTTTTGGATTTTTAGTGCAAATACAATGCACCTCAGAAGAGAGGCAGTTTCTCATTTTGCCTATTTTTTTAATGTCTACAGATAAATGTCAAACTGTGAAATGAGACAAAAAAAGCCACATTAACAATTGTCTATAATGATTCTGAGGTCATGTTAACAGGGTTTTCCTGCCGTTAAGGCTGACGGGGTGATGCCCAAAACATGCTGTGCCATAAATGTAAAATACCCAAATCTAAAGGTTGTAGTTCGTACAGTAGACTGAACTTTGGGTGTTGTTTATTTATCATCTACTCTAGCTTTTCCAACTATTTCCTAAGAGAAATGTTCTTAGGGGAGGACCCCTAAACAGTGAATGAACTGCAATCCAAAAAATAGTCCTTTCCTCAAAGTGCGAATTCAACAATATGGATTATTTAGTTGATGTATAAGCTCACTGATGACAAAGGGAGCAGTTGATGATTTTCTGTGTCTTTTCTTCAGAGTATTGTGAAGCTACAAAATATGGTAAAGGAAGTTTCCCAAAGCCCTTTCCATTATGAGTGGCAGTATTATTATGACAAGGTGAGTGGGCACGCACGCACAACTTTTCCAGTTTGTGGATTAATATTTATAAAAGTAACTGGCTTAATAATTTAGCTTTCTGTTGATGATGTTACTTATTTTGTCTTCCTCTTTCCTCTCAGACCCTCGTTTCATCAACCTCTGACCCCAGTGGATCATCAGCAAATGAGTCCCGAAACAAACAGGTTAGAGACAACTGATAACAGCAGCTTTCAGCTCTGCAGATGGCCTACACAAAAGGGCAGGTTGTGGATCCTGGTTGAAAAGTGTATTTTTAAGACACTCACAGTTAAATTGTCTTTGTTTAAACACAGAGTTAACAATAAAAACAGACTTTATTGGTTGTTGGACAACCAACAGAAAGTGTAGACATGCCTTCTCTAATGTTTTAACAGCCGAGAGTGTTGTCGAATTTGGGTTTTTACATTTCTGACATGTGACACAGTGATTCACAGTGCGTGAAAAGCATGATGCGTGACTTCCCACGCTTCACTCCATAAATATGTTTACTTTATTTAGCACCATTAACTTGTTGACGCTTTTATTCAAAGCGACTTACAATTGCTATATATGTCAGAGGTCGCACGTCTCTGGAGAAACGAGAGGTTAAGTATCTTGCTAAGAGACACATTGATGTCTTACAGTGGATTCGAACCCGGGTCTCTAATGTGTCTTATCCCCTGCTTCATCATTTCTAAATTATTCTAAATACATTACATTGTTAGTGTACACTTCTTATAGTACTTTAAATTTGGTTTTATTTTATATAATTCCAAAGCAAAAATCTTAAAAAGTTAGATTTTAACAATAAATCAGATTATGAGCTAGTTTTGGGTGATGCCTGGCTGTTATCTTGGAGCAGCCTCTCCACAGTTCTTTGCATTCTTGGTTTTGAGGTCTCATGGATGATGCTGGCTAAGAGACAACAGTTAGCAAACACGTTAAGTGCAATAATAAATCAGTGAATTATAGGATTATCCTACCCTATCTGGTCGTCTTCCATATTTTCCCCCTGGCGTTGATACTAGTTTTCATTCTGAAGAGTAAACCTCGTTCACTTAATGGTAATGTCATTTGTGGTTCTAGATCGCTCGCTCCACTCACTGTTTCTCTCTCTGTATGTCTGTCTGATATAGAAACTGAGAGGAAGAGATGGAGACACAAGTCACCGCTGTGACGAATCCTTCACAACATCAGTCAAGATTCATCAGAGTGTTCAAACTGGAGAGAAAACGTTCATGTGTGAACAGTGTGGAAAAGCTTTCGCTACATCAAGTAACCTAAAAAACCACCTATGTGTTCACACTAGAGCGAAATCAAACTGCTGTGAACAGTGTGGGAAAGCTTTCAGTAAACCAAGTAACCTAAAAAGACACCTACGTCTTCACACTGGAGAGAAACCGTACAGGTGTGAACACTGTGGGAAAGCTTTCGCTACATCAAGTTACCTAAAAAGCCACCTACATCTTCACACTGGAGAGAAATCGAACTGCTGTGAACAGTGTGGAAAATCTTTCACTAAACCAAGTAACCTAAAAAGACACCTACATCTTCACACTGGAAAGGAACCGTACTGGTGTGAACCGTGTGGAAAAGCTTTCGCTACATCAAGTATCCTAAAAAGCCACTTAAGTATTCACACTACAGCAAAATCGAACTGCTGTGAACAGTGTGGGAAAGCTTTCACTAAACCAATTAACCTAAAAAGACACCTACATCTTCACACTGGAGAGAAACCGTACTGGTGTGAACTGTGTGGGAAAGCTTTTGCTACATCAAGTAACCTAAAAAACCACCAACGTGTTCACACTGGAGAAAAATTGTACCGTTGTGAACAGTGTGGGAAAGCTTTCACTACATCAGCTCACCTACAAAGCCACCTACGTATTCACACTGGAGAGAAACCGTACTGGTGTGAACTATGTGGGAAAGCTTTCACTACCTCAAGTAACCTAAAATACCACCTACGAGTTCACATTGGAGAGAAACCATACTGCTGTGAACAGTGTGGGAAAGCTTTCACTGAATCAGGTAACCTAGCACAGCACAGACGTGTTCACACTGGAGAGAAGCCGTACTGGTGTGAACTGTGTGGGAAATCTTTCACTGAATCAAGTAACCTAGCACAGCACAGACGTGTTCACACTGGAGAGAAACCGTACTGGTGTGAACAATGTGGGAAAACTTTTAGTCAGAGTAGTTCCCTTAAAAAGCACCAACGCAGTCATGCTTCTTCATTGTGAACATTTATCAGAGCCTCCTCCTCATGTCCTGATGCTGTGTTGTTGTATTCTCTCCAGGCTGAGGGTTAGACGAAAGTAACTTTATATTCTGAGCAGCATGTTTTTTTTCTGTTGGTTTTTTTGGCATGCCAATGTTATCAGCTGATATAATAGGGCTGACTGGTGTCTGCATCTGCGTCTGTCCATTAACGGCAGACTAGGTATATTTAGCCACGCATTTTGTAGAGTCATTATGTTACAAGTCGCAAAACAGTGAAGTTTTTTTAGAAGCACGAACCACGTAAAGCAACAGTGAACACACCAGGGAAGATGTCATTCGTTAGCTACCATGTTGGTGTTTGAAAGACTACGTCGTTAACACACTGCCTCTGCAGCTGCTGATGTGAACAGAATCGCTGGAGGAAAAGTCCAGAAGACGAGTTCTGTTTATTGTCAGTGACTTTATAAAACGAAGCCTAGTACTGATGGAGAAAGTCACTGGGCAGCTGTACTGTTTTCCCCAGCTCCCCTGTTTAATGTTACAGTACAGTAGTTTAGTGGTGTAGCCTACGCTGCTGTAGCTATATTTCTGAAACAGAGTGGCAGTTCTAACAAACGGTCTGATCATTTCTCCCTAATTCATCACTTCTAAATATTCTCTAACCTTGCTTACAGCAGCTAATGCAACAATAACAGTTTGATCATAAACACATTGTATAGAGATAAATGGTGATGACAGCATAAAGTCAACAAATTAAGTTTTTTTTTCACCTTCTCTAAATCAAAAAATAAACTAGCTAGAGTATGTGACACATCTTCCTGCTAAACAAAGTTATCTAGCTCCTCTTTCGAATGTGAAACGTTAGCGTGAGTAAGTTGCAGATCCTCGTCAAACAGTCATGTAGTATTAGATGCATTCAACAGCAATGTTTTCTCTGGGTCACTGTATTACAGATGATGGTTGAAAAATGGACTCAAGGCTGAGAAAGGCTTTTGTCTTGTCAACTCCATAATTATTCTCTAACATTAAATGTCTTGGCTATCTGTTTCTCTGGTTCAGACTCTCTAATTGCTCTCGGATGTATGAGCTCTGCCCTTCAGTTGAATTATTCTTTCTTTTAATAAATTCAATAAAAACATCTGTTTGTTGTAACTTGTTTATTTGTTCAAGGAAATATATTGGGACCTGGTTCCATCTGTTCGGTCCATATCAAATATTTTGGTCTATGTATTTGTATATAGTATGTTTACGTAGACCTGAATAAAGCATAGTCACAGACATCACTGCAATAATCTGAAGATGACTTTATTTTCCATCATCTGGTATTATAGAGATAGTGGTGCAGGGCTTTGTCTCAAACCTTGCTCCAAAATTTTCCACAGGTGAATATGGAAGCATATAGGGGACTAAATTAAAATTAGCATGCAAACTTGAAAAAAAAAATTTAATCTCACAATAACATTTTCCACATGTGTTATTTAGGTAAAAATTTGAATCAAAATGCAACCATTATCATTTTCACATACTTGTGTTAGCATTCTAGGACCATATTAAAATGAAAATGGAAACAGCATTTGACATTTCATTTTCAAAGACAGTCTGCTCTATAGTGGACTTTATTCAAATGCAATGAGTGAAACAGCACCCCCAGTCTATTGCATTTACATGTCCATGTACTCATGGTCTTTTTAGGTCAAAATTAAGATTAAAATGCCATTTTTTAACTATGTGACAATGGAAATGAGAAGACCATTTGACATTACATGTCAAAGTCTGTTCTATGGTGGACTTTATTCAAATGCAATGAGTGAAACAGCGCCGTCAGTCTACTGCATTGCATCTACATTTACAAGCAGTTTTCCAAGGGACACAATGAAAATGAAAATGCAATTGTCAGTCCTCTCATCAAGTCGGGTCCTCAGTTAAGACTTCCCTTCCTCTTCAGTTGGAAGGCCACTTCAGGTTCTCATGGTTCGGTTGTGTATCTACCATTACACAACACTAGGCTGTAAGTTCACAACCAAATGAAATCTATCAGCCGAACAGCTCAAGGATGGATCTATACCGACCTCAAACTTGGAACCTGTAAGTTTTGTCATTTTTATGTAGCTTTTCTGTTTTTTTGAACACTTGCCTGTTGAACTTGGCGTTAGCATATCCTGCAGCTAATGTGGCTAACTGTAACGTCAAGCTATTTCTGTTGTGTATTGAGACATTAAGCACACACGCCGTCACCTGTATGTGCGTCTGTTGCTGCAGTAGCCTATGTAAGTTTACCTGGTAGATCCATGGTACATGCAAAAAACATTAACTTGCTCACACCCGAAAGCTACAACATCAGTGTCCTGCTGGGCAGTGTCAAGCCCAGGTCAATACAAACCCATTCTCATTCAGAGATATACTTCACATTACTGCAATACTCATTGTTTTGCCTCCAAAATAAAAGCTTGTTTAATGCAATCTTGTATTTGAAGTTGAACCAAGCTTTTACTTTGAAAAACTCTGAACGACATTAAAAGAGTCTGTAACCTGCTTGACACACCTGTGGTATCCAGTATTTGTGCATTTGACTCATAACAAAATATCACTGTAGCAGCAGGACAGAGGATCAGTGACCTTCTACGGGGAGAGCAGTGATTGGTGGTTATGTAGGGACTGAACCCTTCTATAGAATTTGACTTCTAACCCCTTGTTTTGTTACTTCAAAATAGTACTGTACCCTTCTATAGGTCTGACCTTTTATTTTGCAGACTCAAACCCCGCTATGGTACCTAACAGATACCTAAACATATCGGGCTGGGTCACTCTCCAAGCTGCTGCAGAGCTTGTAATTGATGCTGAACTTCGTGATGTAATAAACTTTTATGATCAAGAACGGTGTCAAGCAGGTTTCCTCTCAACACATCATCGCAGCATTATTGTTCGGACACCACATACCTCTGAAAGAGCCGTCAGAGACAGTGGCTGTTTGTCAATACAGAGTTCGCCAAGTTCAGACTTAGGTACTTTAAAGCTCAGACTGAGCAAGTTCGGCTCGGGAGTACAATCTCCCAGGAACGGGAGCACGCAGTCAGTCATTCAGCTATTGGAACGGCAGCGGACTTGATGACGGCCGGACCTATTAGCAGGCGGGACCTCACATCTCCGAAAACGCAAATTTTTAAATCAGCTCTTTCTTGCAGGGCCAGGTAATAAAAACAGCACCGTGAGACACAATCCACCTCGGGTAGACCGCGTGAGCTTAGAACAAGATGTCATGTCATGGTGATGTGACATCATGGTGACATTTTGCAGCGGCAGGTGTTCTGCCTGCCTGCCGAGAATTGCATGCACCTCGCGTGTGGTAACGCTCTTTTATGCTGGGAAAAGGGGTGGGAGCAAATCTCGGCAGGTACGTTAGCCTACAACATCTGTTCTGCCAAATTATCCATCCACCTGTAGACACTTTGCTTTGCCACTCTGTTTCAGAAATAAAGCTACAGCAGCGTAGGCTGCACCACTAAACTACTGTAACATTAAACAGGGGAGCTGGGGAAAACAGTACAGCTGCCTAGGAGAGGGCAATGAAAAAACGGGAAGGTTAGCATATACGGTCCTGAATGTTTCAGGAAAGAAAAAGTGATAAGGGCTAATTTTATTGTTATTTCAGTCAAGTATTTAATGTGACAAATGACCAACTCTACATGAACATAGAGGTGTATGTTGTAAAGTATGACAGTTACCAGCAGGATGTTTCCTTCATCAATGTTCCCGCCCATACTGTCACATGTCCAAAGATGTGTCCACAGAAAATGGAGCTCCTCAATCACGCAGGAGAAACAGTTTGTTGATTGGTCGGCTGATCTGATGGACAGTTTAAGTGGAAAATATAATATTAATATTCATCCACAAGTGTAAACAGGAAGGAAAAACAGCAGCAGCGGAGGCTCTGAACATCATCATGATTCAGCAAATGATAATGATTCCATGTGTGTGGAATCCAAATCAGAAATGAATCCTTAAAAAAAAAAAACCATCACTCACAAAGTCACTTTGTCTACTTCCTCTTCTTCGGCCAAAAGGCTTCTCTCTTCTTCCTTTTGTCGCTTCCACTTCATCTCAGCTGAGCTCCAAATAAGAAGCCAGGGAGGCTTGTTGGCATCGTCATGATTAAATGTGAAGACTAATTATCTACATAATATTCTTATTGTAGTTCAAATCTCTTCTGTATTTTAGAGGCTCTTCTTTTACATGTAATATGATTAGGATGTAAAGAAACAACTGCACATAGGCTCCATTGTAATAGAAAAAAAAAGCCAGTGTAGAGGGATAATAATCAAAGAAAAAATTTAATTTCCAAGATTAATCTACAAAGTAAAAAACATGAATATTCTCTGACATTATAGTCACACATTTATGAGAGAAACTTCTCTTTGCAAGGCCGCAACATCACACACACACCTCTGTCATGTATTATACATGCAGTGGAAAGTTATATTAGAGTTCGCAGTCGGATTTAGCAGTGAGGAAGCACTCTTGAGCTTAGCCCACAATCACTATCATGCACTTTAGAGACTTTGCCATGGATTGATGGAAAAAAGGGCACTTCTTATATATTTTGAATAAATGACTGCACCAATAAAGCTCTGCACCACCATCTCCATAGTTAACTCTCATCTATGCAGTGATGTCTGCGACTCTGCTTTATTCAGGTCTCCATAAACATAATTTATACAAATACATAAACCAAATATTTGATATGGTCTGAACAGATGGAACCAGGTCCCAATATATTTCCTTGAACAAATAAACAAGTTACAGCAGATGTTTTTATTGAATTTATTAAAAGTAAGAATAACAGAGTGATTCAGCTGAAGGGAGGAGCTCATATACCCAAGAGCGATTTGAGAGTCCGAACCAGAGAAACATAACCAAGACATTTAATGTTAGAGAATAATTATGAGAAAAGCCTTTCTCAGCCTTGAGTCCATTTTTCAACCACCATCTGTGATACAGTGACCCATTGCTGTTAAATGCATCTAATTCTTTTTACAAGTCAGGTCTTCAGCACTGTGTCTCCCTCCATGTTGTTAGAGAGTTGTGAGTACGCTGCTGCGTGCAGAGGGAGGAGCGGGGCTGCGCAGTGAGGAAGGGAGAGCAGCAAACGCTGGCAGGACTTAACGGGAACATTAATTAACTCAACATCAAACTATATTGGTATAAACTGTATTGTTTGATTTTATCTCTCTCTTTAATCATATCGGAATACCTCATTATACCAATAGACCAGCCAGCCCTATTATATCATCCGATAACATCGGCATGCCAATAAATTGGTAGAGCTCTAGAAGCCGCAGTAACAAACATGCTGCTCAGAATATAAAGTTACTTTTGTCTAATCCTCAGCCTGTAGAGAATACAACAACACCGCATCAGGACATGAGGAGGAGGCTCTGAAACATTTTTACAACAAAGCAGCATGACTGCGTTGGTGCTTTTTAAGGGAACTACCATGACTAAAAGTTTTCCCACATTGTTCACACCAGTACGGCTTCTCTCCCGTGTGAACACGTCTGTGCTGTGCTAGGCTACTCGATTCAGTGAAAAATTTCCCGCACTGTTCACAATAGTATGGTTTCTCCCCAGTGTGAACACGTACGTGTTTTTGTAGGTAACTTGATGTAAGAAAAGCTTTCCCACACTGTTCACACCAGTACGGTTTCTCTCCTGTGTGTCCCCGTAGGTGATCTTTTAGGTGAGCTGATGTAGTGAAAGCTTTCCCACACTGTTCACAACAGTATGGTTTCTCTCCAGTGTGAACACGTTGGTGTTTTTTTAGGATACTCGATGTGGCAAAATATTTCCCACACTGTTCACACCAGTACGGTTTCTCTCCAGAGTGAAGATGTCTGTGTCTTTTTAAGTAAGTTGATGTACTGAAAGCTTTCCCACACTGTTCACAACAGTGTGATTTCTCTCCTGTGTGAAGACGTATGTGGCTTTTTAAGTTACTCGATGTAGCGAAACCTATCCCACACTGTTCACAACAGTATGGTTTTTCTCCAGTGTGAACACGTTTGTGGTTTTTTAGGGAAGTTGATTTAGCGAAAGCTTTTCCACACTGTTCACAACAGTATGATTTCTCTCCAGTGTGAAGACGTAGGTGGGTTTTTAGGTAACTTGATGTAGCGAAAGCTTTCCCACAGTGTTTACACCTGTACGGTTTCTCTCCAGCGTGAAGACGTAGGTGTGCTTTTAGGTTACTTGGTTTAGTGAAAGCTTTCCCACACTGTTCACAGCAGTTTGATTTCGCTCTAGTGTGAACACCTAGGTGGTTTTTTAGGTTACTTGATGTAGCGAAAGCTTTTCCACACTGTTCACACCTGAACTTTTTCTCTCCAGTTGGAACACTCTGATGAATCTTTACTGATACAGATCTTGTGAAGGATTCGTCACAGCGGTGACGTATGTCTCCGTCTTTTCCTCTCCGTTTCTATATCAGACAGACATACATACAGAGAGAGAAACGGTGAGTGGAGCGAGCGATCTAGAACCACAAATGACATTTTGAGCACGTCTGTGGAACATAACCCACGATGTTCAAGTATGGCTAATGCATTACCAGTTTTGTCAAAGTGTTTTAACAGTCAAACTGACAGCCACAAAATCAACGTGTCATAGGCTGCTTTCAGACTGCTGGCCGAAATGATTGATATGATTGTTTTGCTCAAATTTGGCTCAAATCTGATTTTATTATTTTACAGTGTGGATAGCCCCAGGTACATGGACTCGGATCTTTTCTAGTTAGGATCTTTTCTAAGACACTTTCATATGTGGTCCAACTCCAATACAGGTTGATTTTGTTAAATGAGACCTCATTCTGGAATTGATAAGACTCTAGAGCAGCTGTTGACTAGGACTGAAACTAATTATTTGTGTGTGTGAGGCAGGTGCAAAGCATACTTAAAAACAATAAGAATGTTCGTGTTTTTTTACAATCACGATGTCGGCTCAATGTCGTGATGTCTGTCAGGCATCGTCCATCAGCCATAGTTGAACTGACTTAAGACCTTTTCACACAGGAAGCGATTTACGCACCTCGTAATTCATTTTCAATGAGAGGCGAGCGTGTAAGAAGGGAGGCGCGGGCATTGCGACAGGCGTAGCGACAAGCGGGCGTGTTCCCGTGAAACTGTCGCGGTCATGCTCGTCTCACGCATAAGCCCGCGTACAGAAACCGCTGAGCAACGCAGAGCGACCCCGTGGGGCCAGGCGACTAGCCTACGCAGGCGGAGTGTCGCTTAAGGGCTTATAGCACAGTGAGATGTTAGCTAGCACTTACCGCCTTCACTTTAAGGTAGTTGGGGAAACAACGGACAGCACATTTACTGCCAGACCATCAACTTACTCACTCACTTTCTGCCGCTCTCTTGTTCAAACATGTAGGTTTGTTTTGACAATAAATTAGTCCATTAATAATTGGATTACTGTAAATAATTAGATCAAAGTCATTGTTATTAAAGCTTTTACATGGTACGCAATAATCTGATTTCCCCTTTAATTGATTTAATAGGTAACTTAATATAGGTAACCAGATATTACTTGTTATACAGCGTCACGACTCAATACACCTCCTGGGCAGAGGTCTGCGCTCTAGTAAGTGAAATAATTGACAAAAATTATTATGCCCTGATCAACATTAGCAGCACTGATTTGAATATAAATATAATCACTTATAGTTGGTGTTGTTGATTTATATAGTTTAGTGAGTACTTTTCCTTGAGTAGCCAAAAACTGTACTCGAGTAGAAGTAAAAGTAGTCATCAAAACTTAGGTAAAGGTAAAAAAAAGTGAACATACACTTGTATTTATTTCAAGCCATCATCTCCGGATTAGATAACCTGCCACATTTACAGCAGTCAGTATTCCCACTGTGTATCCATCAAGTGTGAGTACAAAATACTGCATTAATATTATAGTCTGTTGGTACTCCAATAAGTAAAGACTGTTTAAAAACAAATTATTTTCTTGTTGTCTCATATTAAATTATGATTTGTCAAACAAAACAAATAAGGAAATAATTCTGCAATGTTTATTAATGTTTTTAAAATACAGGTGTGTTCTCTTCTTCACGTTTACCTGAGGAAGATCATCTGTGGTTGAAAAATTACATCAGTTACATCCACATGCTCAGACAATCCCTGCTACCTGCGTGTGTTAATCCATCCTTTCAACCAGATTCTTTGTCTTTATAATAACAACAGCTGTTTCGTGTGCAGGTTCGGTCATTTCCCGTTTCACATTTCACATGTGTTTTCTTGATAAAAGTGGTTTGAAAACCAGCGCCATTGCCGCCAAGCAAAAGTACTTCTTAAATGACGCATCGATGAATCGTTGAAATAATCTATAGAAGCTTTGAATACTAAAATCGTCGTTAGCTGCAGCCCTACACCAGTTTACTTTCAGATTGTAACTGATGTTCTCAACATTGGACAAGTAGGCAGTGATAAAATACAGCTACCAGTTACTTTCTATTCAGCTAATGTTAAGTTACATAGCAGCCAAAAGACGCAGCCTGCTGTTGAAGCTTTCCTGCTCAGCTCGTCTGAAGGGGAGGGGGGGGTGTTAGCTAACTTAGCGCTAACAGGCTTCACTTTTTCAGCAGGTGGGGAAACAACAGACTTTTTTTGGTCTTGAGAAGCAGACACACTGTAACCAACACTGTACATTTACTGCCAGAATATTTACCTCCGCTCACGTTCACCGTCACTTTCTGCCGCTCGGACAATCAAACACTCGCTACGCACCTCCTGATTCCTTACAGGAGTTACACTGTTATAACAGCATCTCTTACGTAGATGTTTTGTATAGAACAATGAGAGAAAGCGAGCCAAGCATTGAGTGTTGCAGTGTGCGAGTGAAAACATTTGTAGCGCATAGTTTAATTATTGTGGGAAATTTTAGTAGCGGCGGTGCACCACATGACTGCTGCACATACGGGAAACTCTGGCAGTAAAAGTACAGATTTTTGCCATGGTAGCAACCTGTCAATCATAAGGTAGTCCCGTCCTAAAGCATACGCTGCATTATTGTCTATTTTCTCCTAAATAGGACCATTATTTATTAAATGAACATCATGCTGTGTTGAAGAAGACTTGAAACTAGCGACTGAGACCTCATTGAAGTGTTTACTGAGGTAAAAATAAACTGCTGTACAGATGTTGACTTCCAACTGTCTGTCACATCTGCAGCAGCAGCTGATCACTAAGGAACTCACTATTCAGTGGACCGAACAAGTTAATGGTGCTAAATAAACTAAACATATTTATGGAGTGAAGCGTGGGAAGTCACGCATCATGCTTTTCACTGTAAATCACTGTGTCACATGTCACAAACACAAATTCAACAACACTCTTGGCTGTTAAAACAATAGAGAAGGCATGTCTACACAACTGTTGGTTGTCCAACAACCAATAAGTCTGTTTTTGTTGTTAACTCTGTGTTTAAAGAAAGACAATTTAACTGTGAGTGTCTGTCTGTTGTCTCTAACCTGTTTGTTTCGGGACTCATTTACTGATGATCCACTGGGGTCAGAGGTTGATGAAACGAGGGTCTGAGAGGAAAGAGGAAGAAAAAAATAAGTAACATCATCAATAGCAAACTAATTAAGCCAGTTACTTTCATAAATATCATCATCAGCGTTGTGACAGATTGTAATTTGTACTTCAAGTGTGCGTGCGTGCCCACTCACCTTGTACTGATTATGGAAAAGGCTTTGGGAAACTCTCTTTACCATATTTTGTAGCTTCACAATGCTCTAAAGAAAAGAAACACAGAAAATCATCAACAGCTCCTTTTGTCGTCAGAGAGCTTATACCTAAACTAAATAATCCATATTGTTGAATTTGCACTTTGATGAAAGGACTATTGTTTGGATTGCAGTTCATTTATGTTGACTGCTCCTTTTCTGGTTAAAATCCAGTAACTCAAGAATATGTCAAACATGCTTTTATTTCTGAAAACATGTGACGCATTGTGCTCGACTCATATGTTAATATGGCTAAAATGATCGACTGCACATCCACAAAAACTTTATAGCGATATGTGCTGGATACCAAACATATTAACAAGACTCAGCCCTGCCTGAGCAGGACCTGTGCTGGGGCGAAATAACACTAAAAAGTCTAAACTATAATTATAATAAGTAGAATTAGATATTGATGAGTTTAAATATTATTCAGGATTGCCTAATCCTGCGGTAAATTCTATTAAACTGTTGTTTCTTTGATTAATTCCACGTCACTGATGTGTTGTGATAATTACAATAACAGACATTAATTAGGCTACTTTACTTAAAACTTTAAATGTTTCTGACATGGATTAATTTAAATATTAAGTAATGCAGTATGATAATAAAATGTATTTCTGCATCAGTGAACACCTGAAAGGACTCACAGACCGTTCAGACAGTCACAGGTTGTAATTAGATTCAGCTGTTCTCGCTCATACGTGGGCGTTAAATAAACACAAAATATGAAACATCCGATCGTTACATGACTTGCGGCGTAACATTACGTTACCATGACAGCAGCGGGGCAGAAATGACTTTTAACATGAAGGCTTATTGCAAGGGAGGAGTGTCAGTGGGGGACTCGGGCCTTGTTAATGAGGCTAGTTGGAGACGGGAAGACGCTGTTTTTGTGATGAGAGGTTTTGGTGCTGATGGACTGCAGCCTCCTGCCAGAGGGGAGAGTCTGAAACAGTTTGTGTCCGGAGTGGGAGGAGTCAGCTGCAATCTTTCCTGTTCACCGACAGGACATTAACAGGAGAGCGTTTGCATGATGAGATTTATCAGCTTTAGGCCTATGAATATGAATAGCATTTATAATATAGCCTATCAACTAACATTACTTATAGGCTGTGTTCGAAACGGGCTGAACTGCTGTCTCAGAAGGTGTCTAACAGGAAAGCGAGGCATCGAGTGCTGTTCCACATTCTCTTACTGTCTCCTGAGATGCCTTCAAGCTGCCACAGTAATGGCCAGTTTTGAAGGCAGCATCGATGGTGACTTAATGCTGACTATTACCCATGTAGCAGCGCGGCTGCGGCCGCCATAGCTTTCGCAAACTCGTCAAGATGGCGGATAAATAGGCCAAATTCTTACACAAATACATGTTTTTAAAAGTTTTTAGTAGTTTTCTCGCTTCGATTTTTGAAAAACTAACAAGAACAAAACACTGAATATTAGCCTGTGACTGTAACCAACCTAGTATTATCAGTATGATTTCTGAGGCATCCGTTAGCCATTTCGCTTTTCAATAGCTAGTTATCTGATGCTAAGGCTAGCGTGTCTTACATACAGTCTATGCTCTCTTCTGACAGCCTTCACTTGAAAGTGATGCCTTCTGAGGTAGCGGTCTATTATGGTATCGAGGCAGCGAGGCACCTGCCTTCTGTTTCGAACACAGCCATAGTTTTACTTTAAGCTAGGCTATGAAGGAATATAGTAGCGCACAGAAGCCGGTGTCGTGGTTACCATCTATAAAGCGCCTTGCGTTTGCCCGCGGAGCGCTTGTCTCCGTATCTGTTCACATCAGAAGCACAGAGCCACCCTATCGGGCCAGGTTAGTATACAGGCAGAGTGTCGCTTCCCGTGTGAAAAGCCCTTTAATCATGCTTTATCATTCAACTTAAACCTCTTCAAACTATATTTTTTAATGTTCTGCTTCAGCCTCATTTTTATGGCTGAAAGCGTCAGTTATGAGTTATTGAGATGAGAACGCGTTGGTTAGTCCTGCCCAAAAGCATACGCTGCTTTATTTCTATTATATTATTTATATATTGACTTTTAGACCCAGAGGTTGCCGCATGATTGAGATTAGATAAATATCATTTGACAACCACTCGTCACGTAACTCTGGATTGGACAACTGCAGGATGTTCAGTTTCTAATTATATATTTTTTAATACTAATGTTTTTGCACTGGCCCAATCGGGCCATCGTACCGTGTACATGTATGTGTACCTGTATATCACAACCACCTACATGTACATAATAATCATCATTATAATAAGTTATTCCTGCATCCTTTGCCCTCTGCTCACTGCACTATTTGTCAGTCTGTCTATATTGTTCTGTTTTTGTTTATAGTATTTCTGTTCTCTATTCTGTAGCATGTGTTTGACTTTATTATAGTTTTTATTATAGTATTATTGTATGAGTTAGCACATTATGAGCAATGTACAATCCAGAGTCAAATTCCTCGTATGTGTGCACATACCTGACAATATGATACGATTCTGATTAAGTCTACATGCTAAACACATAAAAAGGTTTAATAAATGTAAAAGTGGATTCAGACAGCAGCTAAAATGTCTAACAGCTTTCACAACAGTAAGAGGAG
>NC_060161.1:36729528-36730563 GCF_021292245.1 Micropterus dolomieu
AGACGGGAAGACGCTGTTTTTGTGATGAGAGGTTTTGGTGCTGATGGACTGCAGCCTCCTGCCAGAGGGGAGAGTCTGAAACAGTTTGTGTCCGGAGTGGGAGGAGTCAGCTGCAATCTTTCCTGTTCACCGAACAGTTATCGGGACATTAACAGGAGAGCGTTTGCATGATGAGATTTATCAGCTTTAGGCCTATGAATATGAATAGCATTTATAATATAGCCTATCAACTAACATTACTTATAGGCTGTGTTCGAAACGGGCTGAACTGCTGTCTCAGAAGGTGTCTAACAGGAAAGCGAGGCATCGAGTGCTGTTCCACATTCTCTTACTGTCTCCTGAGATGCCTTCAAGCTGCCACAGTAATGGCCAGTTTTGAAGGCAGCATCGATGGTGACTTGATGCTGACTATTACCCATGTAGGCAGAGTGTCGCTTCCCGTGTGAAAAGCCCTTTAATCATGCTTTATCATTCAACTTAAACCTCTTCAAACTATATTTTTTAATGTTCTGCTTCAGCCTCATTTTTATGGCTGAAAGCGTCAGTTATGAGTTATTGACATGAGAACGCGTTGGGTAGTCCTGCCCAAAAGCATACGCTGCTTTATTTCTATTTTATTATTTATATATTGACTTTTAGTGTACCTGTATATCACAACCACCTCCTACATGTACATAATAATAAGTTATTCCTGCATCCTTTGCCCTCTGCTCACTGCACTATTTGTCAGTCTGTCTATATTGTTCTGTTTTTGTTTATAGTATTTCTGTTCTCTATTCTGTAGCATGTGTTTGACTTTATTATAGTTTTTATTATAGTATTATTGTATGAGTTAGCACATTATGAGCAATGTACAATCCAGAGTCAAATTCCTTGTATGTGTGCACATACCTGACAATATGATACAAAGTCTACATGCTAAACACATAAAAAGGTTTAATAAATGTAAAAGTGGATTCAGACAGCAGCTAAAATGTCTAACAGCTTTCACAACAGTAAGAGGAGCAAAACACGGAGCACCGGTTGCTCAGCAAC
>NC_060161.1:36730663-36762014 GCF_021292245.1 Micropterus dolomieu
CTGCTGATCCACAGAAATTGTCTTTGTATCACAGCAATAATGCATCTGTAATTTGTGTTGAATAATCTATTGAAAGTCCTCTACACCTGACCACAAGTGTTTCTTTTGTCCCGCTATAGTGACCACAAGTGTTTCTTTTGTCCCACTACACCTGACCACAAGTGTTTCTTTTGTCCCACTACACCTGACCACTAGTGTTTCTTTTGTCCCACTACACCTGACCACAAGTGTTTCTTTTGTCCCGCTATAGTGACCACAAGTGTTTCTTTTGTCCCACTACACCTGACCACAAGTGTTTCTTTTGTCCCACTACAGTGACCACAAGTGTTTCTTTTGTCCCACTATAGTGACCACAAGTATTTCTTTTGTCCCCCTATAGTGACCACAAGTGTTTCATTTGTCCCGCTATAGTGACCACAAGTGTTTCATTTGTCCCACTACACCTGACCACAAGTGTTTCTTTTGTCCCGCTACACCTGACCACAAGTGTTTCTTTTGTCCCGCTACAGTGACCACAAGTGTTTCATTTGTCCCGCTATAGTGACCACAAGTGTTTCTTTTGTCCCGCTATAGTGACCACAAGTGTTTCTTTTGTCCCGCTACAGTGACCACAAATGTTTCTTTTGTCCCGCTATAGTGACCACAAGTGTTTCATTTGTCCCACTATGCCTGACCACAAGTGTTTATTTTGTCCCGCTACACCTGACCACAAGTGTTTCTTTTGTCACGTGGCTAATTTGGTGACTTTTCTCTGTTTTGCAGCATTTATTAAAACATGTTTATGTCATATTATACCAACAGAATATGCCAAAAGCGTGGGTCAGAAAGACAGAGGTCTGATTCAACCGGATGTTTATGAGAAGGTGTTTCTAGACATCTCTATTAGAAACATTAGTCTCATGTCAGCTGATAAAGTCACTTTGTTCAGATAATGCAGGAAGAGGGCAGAGATAATTGGGGAGAAGACTAGACCACAGGTTCAGATCACAATATTATGTCTTCTCCTTGGACTAGGACAGGAAGCTGCATGCTTATATTAAGAGAGCGGCTGATTTATTTTGGTCTGTCTCATAAGGAGCTCAGTGTAGTAGGTGTCAGTAAAAAGCACTCAAAATGCAGATCACTCATACTGTCCTTACTAAAACAAATTTAAATTAATTTCAAAATGTGAAATTTTAATTTTTATCTTAATTACATTGTTTTTCATTTTTATTTCATTTTTCATCTTTGTAAATTATGTTTCATGTTTTCACTGTTTCTAAAATTGCTGCAACATGCAAATATTCCCAGTACAGGACCAGTAAAGTCTTATTTTATTTTAATCATGTCAGGTTCATAAACAATGTCCATCTTACCATTTCCCCTCTGTTTTATGTGCACACATTTGCATATTTATATTATATATTTATAATACTTAATATAATATGAAATATTCTAAACAATTTAAAGTTTGGGCTGTCAGGTTACTTTTGAAACTGAATATTTAAAATAATATATATAATAATTTTTTTTTTTAAAGATAAAGGACAAAAGATGTTTGAAGTTACACATTAACAAGGTCACAGTCATGTTTACTTTTGACCCACCTGTGAGTTACTTTTGACCCACCTGTGTGTTACTTTTGTCCCAGCTGACGGGGTTGTGCCACTTATGTTTAAATCGTTCTACATTTGTCTCATCTCTGTTTGAAACATTATCTTTTAAAATCAGGTTTTTCTGAAAAATGGTACTTTGGCCCCTGCTCTCCCCTGCTATAAAGTCATGTAGCTGCTGAATCAGCTGGCTTTTGATGGACAGCATGGCCAATGTGCCGAGTCGCGGCTGTCCCATGGTTTTGCAAGTGGAAATGTATCTGAACATTCCCGGGATTGGCGAGTCTGCTAACTCATCTTGGCCCCGCAGTGCTGTTTCACATTTTGATCTGACTGAGCACGTACCTGTTTTCCTCCACCTGGGCAGCGATGTTTACCCTTAAAAATAACGTTAAGCCCAGTTTCACAGTTTCGTCCAGATGGCTCCTGCTGCTCTGGTGTTTTGCAATCCTCTCAGAAAGATAAAGATGAAGAAAGGCACAGGATGGTCTCCCTCGAAGCTGAGGGAAGCTTTTCCAGTCACACAGGGCACCATTTACTTTTTAAAGACTGGCTGTATGAGATCAAGTGTACACCTCAACTTCCTGCCCATCATCATGTTGACTGTGGAGTGATGCGATAGCTATCACCACTCTTGTTTTTCATGAGCTCTTTGAAAGTCTGTACAGCTCCTTCAGCCAAGTATTTACGGTGCTAATGTGACGTGTGTACCTCCATTTCGTGTCATAAACTCTTTGATTTGTTGTCAGACACAACCATCTCTGAGATATCATGTGTGCCGAAGCTATTTCACAGACAGTTTGCTGCGCTTGATGATGTAGCTGAGGGTACCGGGTATACATATACCAATTTGAGTGCGCACCCACATTCACAAAGAACATTTTACCAGTCTTTTCCACGGCTTCTCAGGCCACTCCCAGTGGTGCACTTACAGGTTCTTTCAGTGTTCTTGGCATGTGGTGCATGACTTTACCTTGTTCTCTATGTCAGTGTCCATATGAAGCTGACGCATTCAACTTCTTGCCAGGTCTTTCATGCAGCTCATTCCTGGGCGTGACTGGTGTAGCTGTTCCATCATAGCAGCACTTCCCCTTTTCCGGTCCGACAATACGGGTTCCCCAAAGCACACAGCCGTCCTGTACACTAAGCTCATGTTGTCTCTGTCTGTACGGCTTAAAATCTATTTCTTGTTTATTTGGCCATCTACTCAGTACTTACTCCTGCACCCTTGTGAGTATGGGATCCTTAGTGGTCCACTTCTGAAGTTAAGATGAGATCATTAATGGACCTTGCCTCTGTTCCAACATTAACACACGCTCCTCTGGTGCTGGACCTCTGGGTTTCCCTGGCAGTGGGAGGCGTCAGAGGGCGTCAGCGTTTCCGTTGTCTTTACCTGGTCTGTACCTGATAACATACTCATAACATAACATAATATACAGCCTTCATCTTATGGAATACATTTATCAATGGCTTATACTGTGCAAATCTCAAATTTCGAGCCATACAAATACTTGTGAAAATACTGTACTCAAAAAATAACAGCTAATCCTTCTTTATCTAGCTGGGAGTAGTTCTTTTCTGCAGCTGAAAGATTTCAGGATGCAGACCCTTTAGGCCTCTCCTCTCCGTCAGACATGCAGCGCTGCTTCCACTACATATGAGGAAGCTTCACAGGAAAGTAGCAGTTCCCTCTTTTTATTATAGTGCTGAACTGTTGGATTGCAAAAGTTGTTTTGACTGCTGGAAAGAACTGTCTTGCTCTGGCCCCCAGGACCACAGTTCACCGACAGTCCTCAATGAGCTCAGCCTCCAGCACTGCTTTCACCTTTTCTGGCAACAGATCCTGTCCAGTTTGATGGGTAACACCTTGATTACTGTCAGCTTATAGTCTCCACAAATTCTCGTGCTGCAATCTGGTTTTTAGGACTGGTACAATGGGTGCAGCCCGTTCTGATAACTTCACAGGCTCTATAATATTCTACTGTAAGAGTCTCTCTCTATTTATCTATTTATTCTATTAACTCACCCAGGTCACTGTGCCGGCCTCCACCTGTCAGTGGATCACAGACTTCCTGACTGTCAGGAGTCAGCAGGTGAGGCTGGGAAACATCACATCCAGCACCCGGACAATCAGCACTGGCGCCCCCCAGGGGTGTGTGCCCTCCCCACTGCTCTTCTCCCTCTACACCAACGACTACACCTCAGGAGACCCATCTGTCAAACTCCTGAAGTTCGCTGACGACACAACAGTCATCTGCCTCATCCGGGACGGTGATGAGTCGGCCTACAGACGGGAGGTTGATCAGCTGGTTCTGTGGTGCGGTCAGAACAACCTGGAGCTTAACACGTTCAAAACTGTGGAGATGACTGTGGACTTCAGGAGGAGCCCCCCCACCCAGAGTCAGGAAACAGGCAGGAAACATCACCGCAGATCCATCTCACCCCGGACACAACCTGTAGTAGGGGAGGAGCATAATCATACATTATATTGAAGCATTCTATAGTTTGAAGAATTTAAAACAGTTAAAATGTATAAAGACTATTTTTCTTTAATGCCTTTGTTGCTTGCTATGTGATCCCCCTGTGTATCCAAATTTGTGTCATCTTCTATTATTCTGTCGTTTGTAGGCTATTTTGTTTTTGCTGAAGATTTCTGTATGAGATGAATACGATTCAATAAAAACAACAGTTTTGTTGTCTATCAGACAAGAGCATTTTTTCATTAAACACAATATAACCTAGATTCAAGTTAAACCACATGTCAGAACTTTCTACACCAGCAGGATTTAGAGGATGCTGCAAGTTGCTGTGTTTATATTTTGGACCCGTCAGAATTTGTCATATTTTCTGAAGAACCACAACAAATACTGCTGAATGGAAACAGTTCATTGAACATCCGGTTTCAAATGATGAGTCAAAGCTTCTCTTTGTGTCGACTAATTTAATGAGACTATTGAAAATCACTTGAGTTTGTACACATCTAACAAATACTTCAGGAAATAAAACTCAACATGCCTACTATACTATACTTCACAAAAAGAAAAAAATGTCAAAACAGTAAATGTATCAATGATGTATTGACACAAGTATAAACAATAGAAAACACACAGATATAAAATAACAACAAAATATATATGAAGATGTTACGACCGGGCTCATGTGGCCAATGAAGATAACATAAACCAGATGGATTTGGTAAAGAAAACTTATTTCTTTGTAAGGTAAGAACTGAAACGCAGTAAACTGTAACAGAAAAATGGCCGATTGGATGCTGCTTAAACCAATGACCAAAAAGAAATCTCTACTGAGAGGAAACGAGTTAACCTACGCAAGGTAGTAAAAACAACAATTTCAAAACCAAACCACAAAGAGCGCATCGCACTTAGACCTAGTGAAACTAACACAAAACAAATACACAAATATAGCAAAATCAGTATAAAGCTAAACCTGGGCCCTGTTTTCATAAACAACTTAAACATCAATGATCTCAAATAACACACTCGTGTTCAACAGTACTTTCAGACACAACCTGACACAGCGAGGCAAACCGATCAATGAAAATCACAGCTGCCCCAAGTGACAAGCAAAACACTATTTAACCACAGTCGCTGTCAGTTACCATCACTCGATTGGAGGAATCCACCACCGGCCACGCCAATCGTCATCGAGGCCAGCAGATGGCCAAACGACTATCAAAAGAGGATCCACATCAGCTTTCCTCTTAAGTGGGTTAAAGTGTACCAGTAGATCCTCTCAAAGGATGATAAAAGAGAGTATTAAGCCTTAAGCCGCCATTTTTAAACAGGTCCCAGTTTGTCCAGGAGGAGTCAACATGACCAGTCCGGTGTCAGTAGTAACATTTTGCATCCACAGTTGCAGACTAAAAAGATGGCTAAAACATTCACTGCTCTTTGGCATAGTTGGAATGGGACACACTTCCTCTCCAGGCTTCCAACTTTGAAGGCTACAGAATGAAGATCTTAATACAGCTTACTGGATTGCCTGGACACACAATTGTTGCCAGATTACACTATCACAGGGTGGACAGGGTGATGGATGTCAACAAGAGGTGGAATTACGTCAATAGAAACGACCAGAAACATCTCAGTGGGACTCCCTGACATGTCAGGACATCCATCCAGAGTCTTTAGGCCACAATGAGTAATCATCTCCCTCACCAGAGAGCATCTTCGATCAGAAACAGAGGTTACCATCTCCACCCAAATACAACCACCTGTTATCATGCGTCATACTGAAGTCATGTGATGACAGCCAAGCCCAATCCATTGGCTGAAAAAGGCTGTAGTCACTTTAAAACAAAAAACTCAGATCACTCTCAGATATGAAGATTTATCATTGTCTTATGTGATAATACACAGAATATTTATTTAAGTTTTGGACGGATGTTGGTTTAGGCTTACATCTCCTCTACCCCTAGCGAGCTGGGACGAAACATCGGACAATGAGAAAATACTCCTTTCACGCAGCGCTAACAGTGCTAGCATTTGTTTGTTGTGCTTGTTTTTACAATAACAAAAGTAATATTTAGGTGAAATAAAAACTAGACTACATGAATAAAGAGGAGGTTCATTAACAAATATTCAACTCATTTACTTAAGAGGAAAGTAATTCATTGTTTTGCTTTAAAAAGTCAAAACGAAGCCGCGTGACTGCGTTGGTGACATTTAAGAGCACCACGCAGAGTAAAGGTTTTCCCACATTGTTCACACCAGTATGGTTTCTCTCCAGTGTGAACATGTAAGCAGGGCCGTGCAGAGACCTTTGGAAGGGCAGGTGCTCAAAGTATAAAAGGGGCACATGGAACAAGGATTTAAATAGGGTTGTACTCAAAATATCGATATTTGCTATTGTTATGTATTCCTTGATTATTATTATCCCAGACGGGCTCTTAGTCTCCACAAAATTTAGAGCTGAAACCTGCACGACAATCATTCCGAGAATAATAACGCAGGCAGACTGTTTGTCACTGTGATAAACTCACCAACACACGAGGAAATATAATGACTCTGCTTCACTTTTCACCATCAGCTTGTTCTGCCCGCGCCCGACACAACACGTGCTGCATGCGCGGAAACCACAGCACAGACAAAAGAGAAACGCTCGTGAGTTTCTCTTTCAGCTTCCTCTCTTCGAAATGAAAACAGGAATCATGGAGACACTTTGGAAATCAAACCACGTCAACACAAACCCTGGAGCGGGTTTTCAGGCTCTGATCTCTAACAACAGAATGAACGGATGATACACGGACCCTCGAGACTCTTCCTCGTGTCTTTAGTCTCGTGATGAAGTCATGAACACTGACCTGAACATCGGTGCTATCAGAGCACGAGGCTGCTGTTTGGCTCCTGTGGTCCGGGTTCTGGTTCTCCATCGTCCTGCAGGTCTCCGCTGTGACTGGTGGACCGTGTTGTCCTGGACTGAGTCTGGATTCTGGTCTCGGAGCTCTTCAGGCTGAGATACAGGGGCACTGCGGGACTTCTTTTTCTTATGATGACGTATTGCCCCACCTCCTTAGTTACTGTTGCCAAGGCGGCAGGTTCACAGTCTGTGTCCTGCTGTCTCTGTCCCCCTCTGGATGCTTCATTCCCTCTAAAGCGGCTGTGAGCTGCACTTTATCAGAGGTGCTGAAGTGAACAGTTGTGTGGAATCGTGGTGACATTTCTGTCTGATCACAAGTGCTTTCAATTTCAGTTTTCTTCCTCTGATGAAGATCAGTGCGCTCGTCTCACCGAGTAGCCCACAGTCCCAGACGGGCTCTGTGTCTGTCAGACGGAGTAAAGGATCGGCCCATAAGGCATAGACCTTTACTGACACTGGGCTGGCTCGAGCCGTTTCTTGTGTTGTGGGCCAATGATGCAGTAGCTTCAACAATACCCTGCGTAACAAATACAAATGCTATGAGAAAGGTTTATTTGCACAATAAGCCTGCAAATGCAATGTAAATATAGAAGAAATCTCTATATTAAAAAAAAAAGTACCTTAAGCAAAAAAAGAATAAGCTACTGATTACTGCATTTTATATTCTGAATTGTTACCTGCCACCTACATTTTGTCCTTTCCTTTATAAAAATAAAGACATTTCCACCATAAATTGGTGCAGAAAATATCTCCAGAACTCAACAAGTTAAGTGTTTAATGCTCAAAATCTTCTGTGGGAGGACCCCTAGACCCCCCTCTCAAAGATTTCATCAATACATATTTTTTAATGAGGTGAATATTTTTAAGTGCCATATGCACATTTAAAAAGACTTTGGGCTACTTCAGGCATAACTTATCTGACAGCAACACAGAATGCCTGACAGCCTTACTACATTTTTATTTTATTTTCACAACTACTGAAGACAGGAGATTAAGAGTCAAGTTAAACCACATGTCAGAACTTTCTGCACCACCAGGATTTAGAAGAGGCTGGAAGTTCCTGTGTTTATATTTTGGACCCGTCATAATTTGTCATATTTTCTGAAGAACCACAACCAACGTATAAAAGAAACCAAACTTCTACGTTTGTGATAAACTGAGGGATGAAGTTCTCCTTTATGGTGCGTGAGATATTTTTCTGTGTTTGATGGAGTGCGGTGCAAGTTACTTGACTTCTGAACTGACTGAAAAAGCATGAACAGGAAATAAAACACATTTCAAGTAGCTATGTTCTTTTTAGTTTGTCATATGTACATGAAGGGGATAACCTTTTGTAACCTACAGTGCAAGAGCCACATGTGTTTTGTATTTGTATTTGTGTAAAGGTAACAGGTAGTGGTTTAATTAAAGGACTGTGTAAAAGGCCCTTATTTCATAGTGACAAAGTTGGCAACACTATTCCCACAGGACAGCGACGCTTCAAACAAAAGATGATCTCAGAAAATGATGCGTTGCTGTAGATTAAACAACATAACAGTATAAAAGAGATCAAATTAGTTCAACCTTAAAGGTGAAATGTGTAAGATTAAGGTTTTGGTCAGATTCAGACTCTGGTCTCAGCAGCCTCCCAGTAAACACGGCCGGACCGGGACTGAACACAAGTGATGGACTCCGACCTCTTCCTCTTAATCAGCTTTAATGTTTCAGTTGATATTTTGCTCAAATGCTGTTTATTCCATAACAAACTGGCGTTTAATGAAATAATAACGACCTTACTGGGCTGCTGATCTTCCATTATAGGAGGACTGGTTGTTTCTATTAAAGGTAACAGGATACAAACCCTCTGCACACAGTTTGCTCCTCCAGTGGCTTTAAAGTGAAAACTATCATCTGTTGAACAAACTGAAGCTCCTCTGCTGCCTCCTGCTGGCTGCTTCCTGTCACTGTCAGTCTGTTCGTCCCTCAGGACAAACTGGAGAGCTCCTCAGAAAACATTCACATTAACACAACAGCTGCATTTACTCCACTGCTGTACTCAAGTACAACACTCAGGTACTTGTACTTTACTTTCTGCTCCACATCTCAGAGGGAAATATTGAACTTTTACTTCAATATATTTATCTGACAGCTTTAGTTACTAGTTACAATTTACACAGAAACACACAAAGAGTTTGTAAAATATGATGTTTTGTTATAAATAAAACTCCCCAACAATTTATACAAGTGCAGCTGAAACTATTAGTCGATTAATCTGTTAGCTGAGTGACTAAAAACATTTCATAGTTCTCACATGGACTGTTGGTTGGACACAACAAGCATTGTGAGGTGTCACTTTGGGCTCTGTGACAGCATTTCTCACTATTTACAGAATCTTTACAAACCAAACACTCATTAAATGGAGGAAACTGCAGTAAAATTCTGCTTTTACATTAATGAGTCATTAAAATAACTGAAACTTCATATAATTAATATTTTTAATGCTGAAAATGTGAGCATGTGAGCTAACAGACATCACAGTACGTATGACTGAAGGTCCACCAGGGCTCAGTCTGCAGGTCCAGAGGATGCACATTTGGATATACTCTTCAAAACAAAAAGAAACCTGGAAGACCAAACCTGAGCCTGTGGGATGAGGCAGCCAAAACTAATCTAACTGTGCTTCTTCTGCCGGCTCCGTGTGCACCTGTAAACCTCTGCCATTATGGAACCGAGACAGACGCCTGCATCTCTAAATATGAAACATGGCGGTCTTAAAGTATCGAAGAGAATCTTTTGTTTGTTTTAATTTAAGATAAAACATTTCACACTTGAGCTGACATGTCTTCAGCTTCAACAACCATTTGCTTTCAATCTGAACAAAACCACATTAACAGAAAAGAAAAACATTAAAAATCTATATTCAGTGTAAAACTATATGAAAATATCTATGAAAAACACAAACAAAATTTCAGCAAGCATCTGAACACATCTGTAATAAATGAGTCTTCAGGATACACAAGCAGAGAAACACACAGCTACAGTGTGAGAGGGGTCTGTTTTAAGCTTACATGTTGTATAAGCAGGGCACCCCCAGGATTCTCAAAGTTAAATTTAAAACTTTAAGACCTTCCTCAATTATGTAGGAAGTGGTTTGGATATCTGAAAAGCGACGATGCGCAAATAAAGACGGTGATAAACAAGACGGGAAACACAACAAATCTTTCACCTGAAAAGGTACCATCCCAGCGACCACAACGAGAGTATGAAAATGCGGCCCCATGTTCCACAAGTTTTTCCCAACATGCTAGTGGTTCTTCTGCTGTTAGCAGCACCAAAACAACAATCAATCGTGTCGTCTTTTGCGATAATTGCCCCAATTTCCTTTATTTTATTTATTTTAAAATTTGTAAAGGCCCTTTTGTGAAGGTCTGCCCGATCAAACTATCAGTAAAATGAATTAATAGTTTCGCAGTAAATAAAATGACACAACTGATGACCTTTCACCTGATGACCTCATCCGTGACGAGTCCTGCCGTTCAGACACCGTTAGTGATTCAGCAGCTCTGCCTACAAGACACCTGCAAACGTAAAACGTGTTTACCTCAATGTGCTTGTTGTGGTTTGCTGCAAAGAGAGCAGCACAGTTGTTGTGTATATTGCTGTGTGTCGCCTGCCTGACACGCCGACAGCTAACGTTACTTCTACACTACAAACAAAGACACCAACAGAAAAGTTTCACGGGCATCAAGAGGTCTGAGCTTTTCTATGTAATTTGACTAAAATCTTTTCACTTGAACTAAGATTATTAAATTAAATAAAATAATAAATAAAAGCCTTAAAATAAGTATAACAACTCTGGTAAAATTCTAAGCCTATTCCTCCGACTTAGCCTACACCAGATTAAAAAACATTTCATACATTTTTCTGAAATCATACGTTTCTTCTTCACTCTTTACTTTGATGTCAGGAATATGATAAAAGATTAATTCTAATTTATTTATTTAGATATATGATTAGACATATAGTCAATAAAAATCCAAATATATCTCAGATTCACAATGCAATAAATAAAATCATTATCACAATATTGCATACTGTAGACACACAAGCAAGCAACACAGACGCACACAAACCTCTGTCTATAGATTTGTCTCACTCTTTTACCCTGCCATGGCCACCTCAGATTATTTCCCACACTTTTTTAAATCTGGTATCTTTTTTCCTCTACCTGCAGCTCTTGGTGTGCAGCTCTGTGAGCGTCTCTCTAGCTGTCAGCCTTGGTAGTGGCTGCAGTATGACAGCAGGTCAGTCACTGTGAGCTGGTCCCAAACACTCAACAATCTTTTTATGGTCACATAATTGTTTAATGAGCTAATATATATCCTATAGTTGTTTAAATATCTGTAGTCACAGATCACCTCCAGTAGTATCCGCAACAACAGCAGCAGCAACCGCATCCATAGCAACCCCTCAACAGCTACTGTTTCCTGTAGGTTATGTCAACCCACAGTGTTTTAAAGCTAGAGTTGGGTATTCCCTGTTTCTTTTTGCGTCACAGCATTTGCTGATGTATCGATTCAGAAGCATCTGTATATGCGTGTCAACAAGGAATACATGATGATGTCAATAGTATGAGATCAGTCCTATTTAAATCCTTGTTCCATGTGCCCTTTTTATACTTTGAGCACCTGCCCTTCCAAAGGTCTCTGCACGGCCCTGCAGCGCAGTTTCTTACTTCATAGCGAAAGACATGATGCCCCTGAACACAGTGGAGAAAGACGGGTTCAGGAAATTGATTAAAGTGCTGGACTCCAGGTACAAATTCCCTGGCAGAAAATACTTTTCCAAAACCGTACTGCCTCATCTTTACGAAAAGTGCCGTGGGAAGCTGGAAATTCAGCTAAGGGAATACTTTGCCACAACCACGGACCTCTGGTCCAGCCGTCCATAAGAGCCATATATGAGCCTGACTATTCATTACATTGACGAGGAGTGGGCTCTTCAAAGCAGATGCTTGCAGACGGCCTATTTTCCGGAGGACCATACCGCCGAAACGATCAGCCAGGGGCTGGAGGATGCTCTCGCATCTTGGGGCCTTAGCGAAGACCGACCGGTGTGCATCACCACGGACAATGTGGCAAACATTGTCAAGGCTGCTTCCCTTAAAGATTGGACTCGCCTGCGGTGTTTCGGTCACAGGCTGCATCTAGCCATTGGTAAGTTAATGGACACATCTTTATGTATGTATTTATGTATGTATAGAACAATAAGAATAATTACAATAATATTCATAATAATTATATTTATTAAAGAAGTGTAACATTTTTTATCATCATCTTTGCCTAGTAAAGTTTTACATGTCCCTATATTTTGTTTTCTTCTTATCTTTAGAGGGAAGTGTGAGAGACCAGAGACTCCAAAGAGCAATGGGTGTGTGCAAGAAAGTGGTCAGTGCGTTTTCTTTTTCATGGAAAAAGAGAGAAAGAGAAAGAGAAAGAGAGAACTAGCAGCCGCTCAAGAGGAGCTCAAACTACCCAAGCACAAGTTGATCACAGAATCACCCACCAGGTGGGGGTCCCGTCATGCAATGATAGCACGAGTGCTGGAGCAGGAGAAGCCTTTGCAAAGGTTTTATCAGCTGATAAAAATCCTCCTGAACATGGCATCCCTAGTTGATCCTCGATTAAAGACCCGCTACATCAAAGATGAGAAGGTTGAGGCTGTGAAATCCAGGGCTGTGGCTCAGATGCTGGATGGATGTCAAAACACATCACAAGCTTCTCTCACATTCAGATGTACTGTCCCAGGGGGAGGCAGAGGAGATGCAGCAGCAGCTACACAGTCACCATCAAAAATGCAGAAGACGACACTGGGCAGCTTTTTCAAGAAGTCCTAATCAGTTGCTACTTCTGGTCTTACAGACCAACAGGCTATTGAGGCTGAACTGAACAGCTACCTGTCAGCTCCCGATGCAGACAGCCAGACCAACCCCCTGGCATGGTGGAGCATCCACTCAGCAACTTACCCCAGAGTGAACCTCCTGGCCGAGCGGTATCTGTGTATTCTTGGCACCAGCTCATCTTGAGAGCGCATTTAGCACTGGTGGCATTATTGTGACCTGCCACAGGGCAGCTTTAAAACCAGATGCTGTGGGGTTACATATAATGAGCACTACCTAAAAGGTGTGGCATAGTGACTGGTTTACAATTACAATGTTTACATTTTGCACTTTTATACTCTTTATACCTCTAAAACATTCGATGTAAAACCAGTACACAATTAATATTTTATTTGCCTGACAGTTGAATACTTGAACTTGCCGGGGACTTTGTGGTTCACTTGTTTACTTTTGTTGTCTTGGTTGTACCTCTACAAACATTTGAAATCTTTGCTGCCCTGCTAAAGGAATTTTTGATGTGATAGTAGTCACTGCTTTTAGTTTTATATTTTATAAGTTACAAGACAAGCTAACTTGCATTGTTTTGTCAAGGCAGATAAAGCATGTTTGCTGAGAGTAAAATGTTTACATTTAGATCTTATTCATCAATATTATTTTATAACAAAATATATTCTCAACCAAGCCATGTTTGGACAGTTAAATGTTTACATTATGTTACTCTATTTTTTAATGTTAATAAACTATATGACTATTAAGTTCAACTATTGAACCTTCTTGATTCTTCAGGCACCATTATCATATACTCTTCAAACTAGCAGCACTATTAAATTATATATCGTAAAAAATATCGATAGATCAATATAGAAAAAAATATTGTGATCTATTTTTTCCATATCGCCCAGCCATATTTTATAGTATTTGGTTGAAAGCAGCATGGATAAGGAGTTGGGCTCCGGTTTGTTTTTTCCTCCTTCATCTGGGTAATGTAAGTTTAAAGTGCGTTAACATGTCAGATGTTTCCATTCACATAACGTTACCCTACAACAGTGCCGAACTGCACTGACATGATCCTCATACACAACTGTCTCTCTGTTGCTGTTGTAACACTGACCAGTAATCTGCTAGGATGCCAGCGCTCGTGCACCGCGAACACTCCACAGTCCTGAGCATGAAGCTGAACACCGGCGTACAACAGTAATAAGTGTTTATTTATGACGTTACGGCATTTATTTAATCCTATGAAAGGACAAGAACAAATTTAAGACTTTGGTAAACGAAAGTTCAGCAGTAATGTCCTAACGTGTTCAGACAGTAGCGGACTTGCCCTACTCTGCCTCTGATTGGCTGTTGTGTTGAGACATAAGGAGTGACGATTGGTTAGGCACAGCCAGATATAAAGTTGCAAAGTTCATAGTAGTGTGGACTCCTGCCTGACAGATGCTCTCTGTGTCAGATTTGATCTGATCTCCTCCTTGATTTTTCTCCAGCTGTTGATTCGTGGATGGATTTTGGATGGGTGATGACAATCCTCAAACTTTAAACCAGGACAGACTCCGCTAACTCAACAGGAAGGACCAGAAACATCCCAGTGGGACTCCCTTACATGGCTGGACTGTCAGAACATACAGAGTCTTTAAGAAACAACCCATCCAACACCTTCAGATCTCTGCTGGTTCACCCTAAAGACAGGACCCCCTGAGAGGAAAACTGAAGAGCTGTTTGGCATCACATCTGACAGAAAGGGAACTGTCTGCCTGTGAACACCACACCTGAACCACTCACAGCATCGACTGGGAAGAGGTCAGAGGTCATGGAGCAGGAGCCAGCGGACGGCTGGAGAAAGATCAAGGAGGACGTTCACATCTGACACCAGAGAGCATCTTTGAACAGAGACAGAAGCCACGTACGTTAAGAATTAATCGTAAATGTCCATTTAAAAGGAAAAATAGTAACCATGTTGTGGATCCAGCTTCTCAGTTATGAAGATTTGCTTCTTTTCTTTTTCATATGTGAAACTAAACATTTTTAAAGGTTTGAAGTTTTGGTCGGACAAAACAAGCCATGTGATGCATCACCTTGAACTTCTGTCCACACTGACGGGCATGTCTATAACCTTTTATTTACAAAGCAATAAATTGAGAAAATACATGGCAGATTAATGGACAGTGAGAAAATATTTTTCGTTGCAGCACTAGTTGAATACAGCTAGCAATCTCACAAGAATTAAAATAAATTTTTGGTAAATAAAAACATGAATAAAACTGCTTTAGCCTTGAGAAGCTGCAGAGCTGCAGTCTATTCACCAGTCGCTGTTACGTACACCAGGGGTTTTCAAACTGTGAGCCTCCCCTCAGGTAAAGCTTGGGAAACTCCACTGCGAAGATTCGACTGAGTTGAAACAGATTCCTCCCATCAAAGCATTGAATCTTAGACTACTCAGCACCACTCCTTCAGTTTGTGGAGAAGATCAGAATATAGCAACATAGCTATCAGGACACAAGGAGGAGGCAGAAGTAAACAGCTGGCTTGGCTAAAAACGTTTTTCAGAACTAAGCAGTGTGAATGCGTTGGTGGACTTTAAGGTTACTAATACGAGCAAACATTTTCCCACACTGGTCACACCCGTACCGTTTCTCTCCAGTGTGAACGCGTGTGTGAATGTCTAGGTTACCTGATGTGGTGAAAGCTTTCCCACATTGGTCACACCAGTAAGGTTTCTCTCCGGTGTGAACCCGTCTGTGCTTATCTAGGGAACTTGATTGACTAAAAGCTTTCCCACACTGGTCACACCAGTATGGTTTCTCTCCAGTGTGAATACGTTGGTGGATTTTTAGGTGACCTGATCTTCTAAAAGCTTTCCTACATTGATCACAGCTGTACGGTCTCTGTCCAGTGTGAACACGCTGGTGATCTTTTAGCTGACTAGATGTACTGAACATTTTCACACATTGGTCACAACTGTGCGGTTTCTCTCCAGTGTGAACCTGTTGGTGCCTTTTTAGTTTATATGATGTATTGAAAGCATTTCCACATAGTTCACAACAGAAAGGTTTCAACCCAGTGTGAACACGATGGTGGACTTTAAGGTTATAAGATGTACGGAAAGCTTTCCCACACTGGTCGCAGCTGTACAGTTGATTTCCAGTGTGAATGCGTTGGTGCGTATTCAGGCTCCCTGATTGAGTGAAAGCTTTCCCACACTGGTCACAGCTGTACGGTTTCTCTCCAGTGTGAACTCTCTGATGAATCTTTAGATATCCAGATTTTTTGAAGGATTTGTCACAGTGCTGACATTGGTGACGTTTGGGTCCTTCTCTTCCTCTCCGTTTCTATATCAACAGACAAAAGTACAGAAAGAAAAACAGAAATGAGATGTCACGGTGGAGCGTGATTTCTAGAACCATAAATCAAATTTCATGTCTGTGGAACCCAAGCCACAATTGGGGCTGAAACTGTTCAAGAAACTCGAGTAACTCTATTACAAAAGTTTAGTTTATTCCATATAAAATTACATTTATTCATTTAGCTGACGCTTTCATCCAAAGCGTCTTACAATTGCTTTAAATTTCAGAGGTCGCATGCCTCTGGAGCAACTAGGGGTTAAGTGTCTTTCTCAGGGACGCAATGGTGGATGGGTCACAGTGGGGGATTGAATCCGGGTCTCTCACACCAAAGGCATGTGTCTTATCCATTGCGCCACCCCACCATCTAGAGTGTGCTGTTTCACATTGGACGACTATTACTGTTGCACAATGCGCTTACGCTGTGGATAAGAGGACGCAATATGATGCGATTGAAAAATGTAGGAAGAGAGAGAAGGTAGTGAGGGACGAAGAGACAGGCCAGAGAAAAAGAGAGTGTCCGAAGTATGGATTGATTCATACAAAAAACAAAACTCTGTACAGTGTTTTTGTTGTAAAACAGAATTAGCCTTACACAACAACGCTTGAACAAATCTAAGCAGAAGGCATCAGAAACATTCCTGAATTGTAAACTTATTTAGTCGTTTGTTGTTATTGTTTTCTGACTGACAGACTAATTGATTACCAAGCTGATCCTCGTACTGAGGGGCGGCAAGCAAATGTAGTTTCTTATCAAATAAGTCAAATAGATGGAATAATCAGTAGAATACTCAATTACTAAAATAATCGTTAGCTGCAGCTGTACCCACAGTGCTAAAGTGTGACTGGAAGGAATCTGATTTGCTTTTACTGGTTAAACAAAAAGGATCTCTCTCTCCCTCTCTCTCTCTCTCTAATACGCAAGGCAGGTTTTTAAATAACACCACTGAGGTCAATCAAAGATGCTTTACAGAAGTGATTTTGTAAATACAAAAGCTACTTTAGAAAGAATAAAGTAATTAAATAAATGAGAATCAACAATTAACATAGAAAAGATATTAAAACCAAGATTAAAACGATGGCCATGTGTTTGGCAAAGTAACTGTGTTTCCATCAACGTTTTTTCATGCGTGAAGTATCGCCTTAGAAAAGCTTGATGGAAATACGCTCGCTTCAGGTGGTTTTTGCTTTTGTCGAAAAACAGCTGATGTGCTAAATGGGAGATGGCACCACTTTTGCCGCATAACTTCTGACATAGCGAACTTGTAACTCACTTCTGATCAGCTGTTTCCGCTGTCGGCGTCTCGCCGGATATTCCCGTAACGTGCGGAGACATGGCTGGTATTTGGCCGCTTGAAACACATTTCTGAGGACCTCTCTCCATTTTTTTAAGATCCATGGCCATCAGGTTCACGTAGTTGGCTTTGTTTCTGGTTTGGAACCCATAGGTCTTGTTTATTACAGCCATGTGTAACGTCAACTACTGACGTAACTACGCTTGACTTAGCCTTGTTTGTTCGCTCCAAACCAGCTGATGGAAACGCACATTTTTTGCATTTACTTTTATTTTCTTTTTTGCGACATTTCACATATCCGCTTAAAATTCGCATGACATTTAGATGGAAACATGGCTAATGTTTTACATATGTGAAGAAACAAGTACAAAATTCAAAGATACTTTGGGGAGGAGAACAGGAGAAGACTTTAAAACACAATGTTGGTAAGATGATTCGTTTAAAATATTCAACTCCACGTTACCCGCGGTGGTGGGTGCTACTTTATTTCCTGTGTGACACTAAAGTTTCTGTAGTGTCAGCTTCTGTCAAGCTTAAGGCCATTGTACAAAAACAAGTCAAGGTACAGGTTTTATCACATTGCGATAATATCACAAATGCAATTAATCGTTCAGCCCTACAGACCATCATGATTTATTTAGACTGCAGGGGATGCTGGTGGTACAAACGGGAGGTGAAGAGGTCGCTGGGGACAAGAAGAGTACTCAGTGACCGGTGTATAATCCGGAGGTGTAGTGAGAAGACATTGTGAACATCTGGGTGTTGGCTGAGCAGTGACGGATCTGCTGCATAACATCTACAATTTAAGCAACAGTTAGGCAATGGTGTTGGCAGTAACGCGTTACTGTATTATTAATTTATCCTAGTAACTGGTAATGTAAGGGAGTACCATTTCCAAGACAGTAATAATAATAATAATAATAATAATACTTTAATTAATCCAAGTAATGGGGTTGTACCGCGTTGCCAGAAGGTGATTTGTTTTGTGCCCAGGTACTTATACTCGTCAACAATGTCTACAGGTTTCCCATGGATGGTGGTTTCTTCTGCTTGTTGGAAAAGGTCATCTCCTTAGTCTTGTTCACATTAAATTCCAGGCAGGAATTATCACACTATTCTACGAACTCATGAAGAGCTGAGTTGTGTTGCTGTAGGGGGGCCTGAAACAAAGATAGGAGAGAAAAGTGTCATCAGCAAACTTGACCACATGATAGCTTGGCTGGACGGACCGGCAGTTAAGGGTGAGAGGACACAGCCTTGCAGGGAACCAGTTCATGTTTACAGACGACAGACTAGGGCAGGGTTCCCCAAACTACAGTCCGCCCCCACATTTGGACCGACCCTCTGAACAATGGCAGAGACAAATTGTTTAATTTAAAAATGAGATTTTATATATATATATTTTAATCATCTGTATTTGATAATAAAAGCTTGGCTTTCAAACTAAAATCCCCATAGTTATTAACTATTAAAACTTCCCTTAGTTGTTTAATTGTTTGAATGGTACATTCAACATAACATCCTGACCAGCACGTGATACTGATCTACAGCACCTGTGCATGCTAGTCAGCAAGAAAATAGCCAAAAGGTTGGGAAAGAGAATAGTTGATTCAGAATGCAGGGTATTTTACAAACAGTTTTTTGTTCAATGCAAAGATATTGCTGTTTGTCTCATCTGTCAAGAAACAGTGTCTGCGCAGACACAATGAAACCCGATACAAAGACAAGTATGCCAGCTTGCAAGGTCAAATGAGAACAGATAAGGTGTCAAAGCTCGAAAGCGGACTATCAGCTCAGCAGAACAAGTTTGTACGTCAAACCCAGTTGAACCAGTCATCCAAGCTAGCTTTTAGGTAGCTAAGCTGATTGCAACCATTGGAAGGCCATTCAGTGAGGGTTCATCAAGAAATGTATAAATGCGGTCGCAGAGGTGTGCCTCGATAAGAAAGACATCTTAAAATGCAGTGAGTCTGTCCGCAAGTACAATTGCAAGACGAACTGAAGAAATGCGAGATAATGTATATGCCAGCTGCAAGAGAAAGTGAAAGAATTTGAGAATTTTTTCCTCATTATCACTGGATGAGAGCAATGACGTGCAGGACACAGCACAGCTGCTCATTTTTCTTTGCGGCGTGAGCTCAACCTTTGAAGTGTCCGAGGAGCTGGCGGCCCTACAAAGTCTCCAAGGTACAACAACAGGGGAGGATATTTTTGATAAATTTGTGGAAAACGATGGAAGACTTGGATTTAAACTGGTCTAAGCTGGCCAGCATCACGACTGACGGGGCTACTAGTATGGTTGGTGCGTCAAGGGGGCTAATAGGACGTATGAACAGAGAAATGGAGGAAAGCGGTCTCACCCCCCCCGTTACAGGTCCACTGCCTGATTCACCAGCAAGCACTGTGCAGCAAGGTTCTTAAGTGGGAATCTGTCATGAAGATGGTGGTATCATGTATAAATTTCATCAGAGCAAACAGACTTAAAGACAGGCAGTTCCAAGCCTGTCTCTCAGAGCTAGACTCTGCTCACGGAGATGTGCTTTACCACACTGAAGTCCGATGGTTAAGCCGCGGCAGAGTATTGAGGCGTTTTCACGAGCTGCTACCCAAAATCAACGCCTTTCTTCTGTCAAAGGGGAAAAATGTCCCAGAACTGATCAACACAGAATGGAAATGGGACCTCAGCCTCAAGCCTTTTTAACAGATGTGACAGAAATGTTGAACGGCCTCAACTTGCAGCTGCAAGGGAAGGGGAAACTGATATGTGACATGTTTTCACATTATTAAAGCATTTGAGGTGAAACTAGCCCTGCTCGTGAGACTAGTGCAAAAGAAAGACTTCACCCATCTCCATGCAACCCAAAGCCTCAGCTGACACATGAAATTTACAACCAAACTGAGAACGCTTGTTTGATAGGTATTAAATGTTGGGAATACCATGTTTCTATACTGACATACACACTTTGTTTATAACATGGTTCAGTTCAAATGTTTTCTCATATTTAGTGGCAATCAGTATGTGTAAACATATCCACTGAAATTGAAACGTGCAGAGGAGGTGACAACAAATAATCAAGTTTGTCCACCAGTTCGAGGCTCCAAAAAGAATTTTGACGGACCACGGGACTCAGTTTGTGAATGCGGTAATGCTGCCTTTCTAATTAATAATTTTTTATGTAGAGCTTTATTTGTGGAATGATAGTAATATGTATTTAATGTGAAGTGTTGTCACTTGTAAATTTCTGAAATTACATTTTTATTAAATATGTAACAGATCAACAAGAGTGTATGTGCCAAATTAAGCATGAAAATAAGTCTCTGTGCGCCATACCACCCACAGACCAATGGTCTGGTTGGGAAGATGAATTGGACCATCCAAAAAACTAAGGGAAGCACAGCATGTCTAGGATGAAATTGTCAATTATAAGTTATATGCCAAAAAGTGCTACACATCAATTCAATGTTGTACTCCCCCCCCCCCCCCCCCCCCCCCCCCCCCCCCGCCGGGCTCTCTGCAAGCTCATTGGCACAAAACCTTGGAAATATATTGACACTGTAATGTTTGGGTTGTGAACCAAAAAACAAACCACCACCTAATTCTCCCCATTATTCTTAACGTTTGGTAGGGAAGCACGTTATCCTGCAGAGATTCCAGAGGATTATCAGGTTTGAGAAAATGCTAAATTATGGTTCAATACAGTATGAGGAAGGAATGTCAGACAACTTGACATTAAAAAGTGAATTAATCTGAATATTTTTTATTCAATGAAGTTTTATTTACACTGTCAATTCATCATCTTAAGATATCTCATTGCACTTGTCGTCCAGAGAGACCCTGAATTTCCCAATATTAACAAGCACTTAGTGACAAGGGAAAAGAAAATTTAACTTTTTACCGGCAGTTCCCAATGTTTATGCTTTCAATGGCCACTGGAAACTTTACCTAATCTATATCCCGCCACATTGAGTTTATACCAGTCCAACTTATCTTTTAAAAAAATCATTTTTACTTATTTTCTACAGGTGGACGAGGATGTCGTAAAATATGAAACGGTCTCCAAAGACATTGAACGTCTTGATGCAATCACGAGCATTGTCCAGGAAAATGTGTCACAGGTCCAGGATAAGACACGGCAGAGACTCACAACTTTGCAAGGGTGGAAGACTTGAGGCCAACTTCTTGGCCCCTTTACCATAACAGCACCGGAAGGCAAAAGGGCTGACCTACTTGCGGACAACAGTTGGAAAAAGGTGAATATTGACCACCTGAAACATTTTAAGATTCAGACGCCTCGGATTCCACACAGGATTGCCTCAGCACAAGTTGCCCATTGTGGGCAGTGGTGGTTAGTTCGCAGCCTCAGCCCCTGCAGCCAACACGCCGACAGTCCCAGCAGCCTCAGCCCCTCACTGAGGAAAACCATGTGCCACATATATAGATGCAGAAGTAAAAATGTATGTTTTGCATTTTTTTTTGTGAAGACATATACTGACTATCATGCACACCAATAATAGCTACAGTAACTTGACAATTATATCTGGGAATCACACAGTTTAGGCTTTGTCTTTGGTGATCAGGAAAGGAAATGTTATTATTTCAGCCATTTGTAACATTTATCTAAATCATTGGGCAACCCAGTAACAGATTAAGTGCATCTTCTTTCTCTTGCAGATGTGAATGATGTGTGGTGCTGGAAAACACTCAGATGTGCATGTGATTATGACCTTACAAACTGTTCTGCTGGGACATAGCAAGGATTGCTCCCAGTCAAGGGCTTGAGAGTGAGGTAATGATGTTATAATTCTATGCCCTCAGCTTAAATTATTTCTTTATTGAAAAAAATCTTAATGTCTTGAGCTTTGACATTCTCATTATTATTGCAAGCAGGTAGTTGGAAAACTAGAGAAAAAGAAACACTGTATAATACTATAAACTAATATATGTCACGTATTTGCTTCTTCCAATACCACAATACTAAGTTTAATCAAGTGCATATTGACACAATATCCGATTCAAAAGCACCATAATATTCGTCATTCTACACATATTTCTTGGAAATATGCAGGTACACATGTAAAGTGTGTGTATAGAAGACAGAAATGTTCGATGGTAGGTTCAGCAGGGCAGAATACATTAAATACACTGTCGCGCAACATGCTGTGCTCAGTAATGGATAGTGTTGTTGTAAATATGTTGTAAATGTAAGAATGTGTTGTTGAAACACTGTATGACATAACTGGGTGACTTCACAGGTAATCAATGCTTACCTTACTGTGCTGGTGCGATAGTACAACAAACAAAATGTGGATCAAGCTGTTGTCATTGACAATCATCTGGACGGGGAAAACCTCCAAACTCAAGGTTTGTAGAGAAACGTTTTTCCCCCCAGATTTACAACAGTGATGTCATTGTCATTTAAACAAAGGCAAAAGTACAGCAATTAGATATATTCATACATTGATTTGATTTTCAGATTGACCCACGGAGATATAAAATGATACTGGGAATTTTCAATGAACACCACCACTGGATGTTAACGGTAAAAGTGGGACATTATTAACTGTTGTAGTAACCACACAGATGAATTTTGACAGATTTAAAATAATGAATGATCTGTATAATGATATGTTTGTACTTGCCTGCTTTCATGTTTAAAGCTTTAAAATTCACAGCCTGAAACATGTTTCCCTCGAAAAATATAAAGGTTACATATCCTCATGAAAAGAAGACCCAGGTGAACATAAAACGGTGCCTGGAAACAACAAGGTGACAATGAATCAAATAAAATGAATATTAAAATAGTATAGAAGGTTATGAAATTGAATAAGATTACTAAAATCTCTATATTGTTCATTAAGGGCATTCATGCGGAAGAGAGGATGTAAGGTCTCCAGATGGGCATGCAGCAGTCGTCCACATGGGCTACTAAGAGACAGTACTACATCATGTGAGGTCTTTGCCTAGAAAGTGAGTGTAACTGGTTCTTAACGCCAGTTTTTTTAACCATGATTTAGTGACTAAATGCAGGAACATTACACATTAATACTGGTTACTTTACAAACTTCTGACTGGTACTATGCATATCCTGTGTTGAGTATTTAACTTTCTTTATGAGTGTTAATTAATAGACATAATGATTTGTGTATTCAATATGCCATCTTAAAACATGCTTATCAAATCTATTTTCCATCAGTTTGCTGAGTGCATATTCCAGAAGGGCTGTCAACCGCATGAGAATGAACATAGCGTCCACTCTCCTCCGTGAGAGCAGTGCATTTCCCTTTTGGCTTATACTTTGTGTGTCTTGAAAACTGTGTTGTACTTTAAACAACAACAAAATGAAGTTTATACCGTAATGACTGAGGATAAGTACTCATCAGTGCCACAAGAAGATTTTAAGCCTGATTTGCAAGAAGTCGCAGAGCTCGCCGAAAGTCTGGCTGTAACTCGTTGCTTTGCCCCCCCATCAGTGAGTGATTGACTCTTGCCAGCAGTCGGCCAACTCGACATCCCCATCCGCCCAATGAGAGGAGGCAGCTGGTGGAGCAGGCAGCTACTTTTTCATTACAAAACATTTTTTGCTCACCTCCAACTGTCTCTGTAGCACAGACAATCCCTGCTGCCCACTTGTGGCAGTCCAGTCTTTCACAGGCTACCGGTCTCCACCTAGTCTCTCACATAGCAAATGATGGTTACTAAGCAACATACATCAAAGGCTAGGATTATTAGAACTATTTATTTAGTGCGTAAAATGAACAGGCTATTGAAATTTGCTGAGTGTGTTTACGTGTATAACGCAAACCCTATTTGTCACGGAGTGATACAGATCTGAGCAAATGAATTCGCTCATTATATCACTACTATGAACCAATCAGATTGCTTAATTTGAGCTACCGGTTTTATAAAAGTACAGGTAGGTCAAGGCTCGACAGGAAGTGTGTTAGTAGCTGAAGTGTTTATTCATTACTTTTAGTAATTCCTTTATATTTTAAAATGTACTTGTTCACTAAAACCTTCTATGCATTTATCATGTCAGGCACTTGATTGTCAAACTTCCCACAGGCCAAACTTTAAAGAGGATGTGCTGAAAAGCTGAGCACCAGTGGAGGAAAACTAAACTCCAGACTGACTCTGAACTCAACAAAGAGTCTCCAAAAATAAGCTACTATGAGCTGAAAATGCACGACAAAAACTCACAGAATAATAACGCAGGCAGACTGTTTGTCACGGTGATAAACTCACGAGGAAATATAATGACTGCTTCATTTTTCACCATCAGTTTATGCGCGCCCCCGACACAAAACATGCTGCACCGCGCACGCGCTACGCGGGACACCCGTAAAACAAAGAAAAGAGGAACGCTCGTGAGTTTTTCTTTCAGCTTCCTCTCTTCAAGATGAAAACAGGAACCACGGAGACACTTTGGAAATCAAACCACGTCAACACAAACCCTGGAGCGGGTTTTCAGGCTCTGATCTCTAACAACAGAATGAACGGATGATACACGGACTCTTCCTCGTGTCTTTAGTCTCGTGATGAAGTCATGAACACTGACCTGAACATCGGTGCTATCAGAGCACGAGGCTGCTGTTTGGCTCCTGTGGTCCGGGTTCTGGTTCTCCATCGTCCTGCAGGTCTGTGACTGGTGGACCGTGTTGTCCTGGACTGAGTCTGGATTCTGGTCTCGGAGGTCTTCAGGCTGATAATGCGTTCCTAGTTCCCAGTCGGAACTTTCAACTGGAACGCCTCCTGAAGTCGGATTTCCGGTCTTTTCCTCCCTCCCCTACTTCGCCTCCGTTTGCGCGTTCACGCTGAGGGTTTGTCCCAATCCCAATGTCCACCTTCAGACTTTGCGCGTTCTCGGGAAGTCCGTGAGGGCTCAGGGCTGTCCCACTGTCAAATCGTCAAGTGCGCGAGGGCTCTCTCGCGGACATTTTGAGCCCTTTATGGACCCTTTTCGAAAGTCCGCATTTCTGCAGACTTTGGCTGAGGGAACTGCCCACAGTTCATAGCGGTATGACGTGAAACACCGGGGTTAACGGGGGAATCCCGGTAGCGACAGAAAAATCACGGCAAATCCGCGTTATAAGAGAAGAAAACAGTAAACAAACAAGCATCAACACCAACAATGATGCTAATATTGTTGAAAGCTTTCTTAACTTTTAAGATGCAATCACCTTACCCAATCACCCTAGCCTAGTTTTCACTTAATGATGCTGTTTGACCAACAATAGTGATTATTGACAAATATATATTGACATTTAGGCTACCTCTCCTCCACTCTGTAGGACAAGAGCCTGCAGGACTTAATAAGGCAAAAACATAAAATAAAAAGTGTGCAACGTGTTTCAGCGTCGTCAAGGTGCTAAAGTGGCAAAGTGCCGTCCCGTTGACAGCATTTTGAGCCCTTGCAGCCTCTTGCACTCAATCAATTTCAAGGTGATGTCAGTAAAGTCTGTGAGGGGTGAGGGCTTAGGGATGTTGTAATATTTTCCATATAAAATAAAGAGGTTCAAAACATGTAGCCTAGTCTTTTACAATCAATATCAATCTCATCATAAAAGAATATAATGTCTTTCTTAAATAATAGCTGCACCAGTCAACGGTTTGTAGAATATCCTAATCTAAATTATCAAAATAATTTGGTACATATGGCCTACAATCATAAAATAAATGGCAAATGGTTTCAGTTTTGTTATTGCAAATTACTTTTCCTCAGCATCAATCCTAAATCTTAATGCAACTGTTTGATATCACCACCCACAGACAACAGCACTGGTATATTTTTATATAAAAAGCGATGGTAGGTAAACTTACCTCTGTACCTTTCTCAGTCTCAATTCTGGGCCCTGTTTCAGAAAGCAGGCTTAACAAAATCTGAGCTTATCCCTGAGCTCTGGGTTGATTGAGCCTGAGGTGGGAAACTCACTGAGTTTTCAGTTCCACAACAGCTGATCAGAATAAATTCAGTCAACTCTGAGTATGTTGAGCCTGATTGAAGCTCCAATACTACGATTCACTATGGCAACGGGTAAATAAAGGCAGAGCCTCCATTTTAATCAGGTGGAGCTATGAAAATGAATGCTGCCAACGCGGACCATGACTGGCTCTAAAACGCAGGATTGAAGGAAGGATCAATGCGTTAACATTATTAGGCTACAACACAGAGTTGCTCATTCATCATTTACCAGACAGGAATTTCCTTAATGAATGATAAAGTGCTGCAGCCCATTACATGTGATTTTAAATAGGAAGGCTATATTTATTAAGCTGTAACCCGACGGGACAAAATGCCTTGTGGCATTTTTTTACAATAAACTGATCAATCAGCAGTAATCTTTCATATTGTAGTCTGATTGGAACATTCGTATCTTATGCTGCGTTCCAGGCAAATGGCAAATTTTCGACCTCCAACTACAAAAACTACCCCGGAACGCCATCTTAAGTCAGATTTACTACTACTTCAGATTTACTACTAGAAAAAATATGTACCCCGTTTAGGTTTATGTAGAAATATGTTAGGCCTATTAGGTAGCTGGCTACAGTAAATAATCTCAAAGTAATCTTTGCATAAAAGTTATTGTTAAAAATGCCAAAACATTAGGAAGTGTAACCTACGACACTTGAGGGTTACCAACTGATGTAGCTAGAGGAGTACACAGTTAATTAGTAAATTATAAGCTATTTATGGCAGCTGTTTGCATTTAAACTGCCATCCTTTTAATTAACACCTAAAACACTGCTGAGGGTGCAACTGTGTGCACACTTTGGGAAATATCCCAGTTCTGACCGGTCTCAAACGCATCATATGCTATCAACTGGAGATAATGCGACTATTTCTGAGTGAGGATGACTGATGTGGTGCAGCTGGAACAAACAGGCCTAAATAAGGTTTAAAAATGAATTTTCATTATTATCTGCTGATAGTCTTAATGTGTTTTGACAGGATTAATGAAATATGAAAGGAGCAAGATTTTATTAATGTAAAATAGATGTCTAAAACTTTACAGTCAGTTTGAATCTAGACACATTTTCACTGAAAAAAAAAAATGTTGCATGTTTTTACTGTTTGTAGGAACTTTGCATGTTTATTATTTATTTTTAATTACACTTAATTCTCCACCTTATTTAAGTGTCACTCACTGTTACGACCCTGGCTCAAGGGCGGCAACATAGAGGAGTCACAAACATCTATAATGATCAAAATAAGGTTTATTGCAAACAAAGTTCAACGGTTGTTGTAAAAGCACTGTGTCTCCCTCCATGTTGTTAGAGAGTTTGTGAGTAGACAGCTGCGTGCAAACGCAGAGGGAGTGGCAGGGCTGTACGGTGAGGGAGAGAGACGAGCAAACGCTGGCAGGACTTTACCAAACATTAATTAACTCTACATCAAACTCTATCGTTTTGCCTCGTCCAGGCAATTAGTCTTTGTGCAGCCGGGGGAAAGCAACTGAGGCCGCCGGACTCGGCGCCTGCAGCCTGCTTGCTCCCTTGCGAGGTTTTAATGTCATGTGACATGAGCTGCGTTTCGACCAAAGGAACTTTACCCTGGAACTAGGAACCTTTGGAGGAACTCACTGCGTTTCCACTAGAGGGACCAGGGTCTAAATGTAGTTTGGGGGTCTTCATTTTACCTCCTAAAAAGTCCCTGCATGGGGGGGTAGTACTTTCCGAATGTAGCGGTACTTGCCTTGCAGGGAATTTCTGAATGGGCGAGTAGAAGCTACTGGCTTTAACTGGAGAATGTCAGGTGTTTGTCTGCTACTGCTCCTCTCTTTTCCACCATTGTTTGCAAACCAGTAAATCACAATCAGCAGTCAAATAGCACAAACGTCTCGCCGCTGTCCGCCTGAGATCAATTGTCAGCATTGAATGTAAATAACAGCCTGCCTGGGTGTGTTTACAGCGAACAGCTGATGGCGTTACTACTGGGTCCAGAGTTGTGGCTTTTAAGTTTTCATGAGTCAGGAAGTTTTAACACAGAGCTGAAGTCGGTCTCCTCCTCTTAAAAACCAGCTGAACAGCTGATTACAGCAGGTAATTAAAGCTCATTAAAAATCCCGTTCCTCCGACGCTCAGGCGACACAGACATGAGTCCTGCAGTTGATCTGCAGCTCTTGTCGCTGGAGATGTTTTAATAACCTTCCAAACTGTCGCAATTTTATTTTTGCCGTCGTTTTATCTGAGCTGGAGTTATTTTAATTACTTGATGGTTTTATCCAGTTTGTTATCCACACGTCTCGCAAATGTCCGCCTGAGATCGTATGTCGGCATAAAATTTATAGTTGGGAAACAGCAACCAGCGTTCAGCAGTGTGTTTACAGCGAGCAGCTGATGGAGTTACGCTAAATACTGGGTCAGAAGTTGTTGTTTTGAGTTATCAGGAAGTTTCTACAAGGAGACAAAGTCGGTCTCCTCCTCTCCAAAACAAGCGCAAAAGCTGATTACAGCAGGTAAAGCTGTTGCGACTTTATTTTTGTGCTGCTTTCTCTGTGCTGGAGTTATTTTAGGAATATTATGGCTTTATCTAGTTTGTTATAAAATGTGTAACAAACTTTATCGTGTGTCTCTTCATTATACTCCTACACAACAAAGCTGCTGCTTAAACGGTCAAGCACAGCCTGTAGTTTTTCATTATATTCCAGTCAAATCTGATGTTCATTTATAAGTGTTGCTCATAGTGGTTACAAATAACGATGCCTGTGCTGTGTACGGCATGCAGGCCTACAGCCCACGTCAGCTGGTTAATTTGCCTAATCTTGGCAGGTCTTTAGACCACGGTGGAAACGCACACAACTGTGGGCTGAAGGATCCTTTAAGTTCCTTGAAAAGAGATCTGGGGACTTAAAAGTCCCGGGGACTTTTGGTCAAAAAGCGCCTATGGTGACGTTTTGCAGTGCCGGCGAAAGTTGGTCACAATTTCTAACCAGCATGCCCGATTTTAAGTCCAGCATGCATCACGTTACGTCAGCTGCGCAGCTCCGCGTGAAATCAAACTCACCTAATAGTCCATGTGTCATGTGTGTTTTTGTGAAGGAAGCGCCATCTCATGGTGAAACCCTGCAGCTGAATGAAAGGGGCTTGAATGGGCGTTTCCTGTGAATCTCCCAGTGGCTGATAACAGCTGCAGCGGTTTTCCATTGTGATATTTGTGGCTCATTCTAATGCGTGCAGTCAAACAAACTTTATTTATACAGACAGAAAAGTCAGCAGCTGTATTAAACACTGACAGGAAGTTAAGAGTCAAGTTGAACCACGTCAGAACTTTCTACACCACCAGGATTTAGAAGCTGCTGGAAGCTGCTGTGTTTACATTTTGGACCCGTCAGAATTTGTCATATTTTCTGAAGAACCACAAGAAATATTGTTGAAAGGAAACAGTTCATTAAACGTCCAGTTTGAAATGATGAGTCAAAGCTTCTCTTTGTGTCGACTAATTTAATGAAAACATTGAAAAGGACTCAAGTCTCCTGCTCAGATTATTACAGCACCAACCCCAAAGTTAAACAGAAAGCAACACATTTACTGACAGAACAGAAAGCAAAAAGATGTTAAAATGGAGTCAGATAATGAAGACACGATAATATTTGATTCAATCAGACTTTCACAAGAACAACGGTTTGTTCACACTGAACACAAATGCCGTCTGTAGTGTTTTTGTAGTCCCCGTTTATTCAGCGCCTCTTCCTCCTCACTGGATCAAACCACAGCAGTGAAACCCAGAGGCATCCAGTGGACCTGGTTCAGGCCTCAGAAACATTTGGACTGTGATTTTTGCCCTGTGTCGGAGCAGGTACATTTACATACATTTATTCATTTAGCTGACGCTTTTATCCAGAGCGACTTACAATTGCTATACATGTCAGAGGTCGCACGCCTCTGGAGCAACTAGGTGTTGCGTCTTGCTCAGGGACACATTGGTGGATGTCTCATAATGGGAATCCCACACCAAAGTCAAGCATCTTATCTATGCGCCATCACCACCCCCTTAGGTATATACAGACATCATGTGATCTAGTTAGTTTGAAGCATAAAGAGTTCTTCAGACTTTGATCTCAGAACTCAGCAGAAACGTCTTTAGACTCTTTCCTCCAGCTTGTTTTTTCTTGTCTATCTAACGATGATTTTAGTACTCAAAAGCTTCTACAAATTATTTTATAGATTCATCAAAGCATCATTTAAGAAGTACTGTTGCTTGGCGGTGCCCCTGCCATCATAAGCACGTCGTGGTCACACAATGTACGTGCAAAGTGCGACAGTAATAAATGTCTGTGCAAGAGTGTGCTATTTAGCTAAATGGATTAAACAAAGCATCGATGCAAAGAATTTGAATTTTCAATGAATAATAATTTAATAATAATAATCTTTATTTGTAGAGCACTTTTCAAAAACAAGTTACAAAGTGCTTTAACAAGTGTAAAGACAATAATACCCAAGAGACAATAATACAAAAACAATACAAGATAAAATCATGAAAACATTGAAAAGACTAAAGATAAATATAAAATAAGTAAAATACAATAAAATAAAAGGGATAAAATAAAGTCAAATAAGATCGGGAAAGGCTCTCCTATAAAAGTATGTTTTAAGAAGGGACTTAAAAGAGTTCACTGACTCAGCCGACCTGATTTCCTCGGGCAGGCTGTTCCAGAGCCTCGGGGCCCTGACAGCAAACGCTCTGTCCCCTTTAGTTTTCAGTCGAGACTCTGGAACAGACAACAGACCTCTGCCCGAGGATCTCAAGGTACGTGCTGGTGCGTATGGGACTAAAAGGTCAGAAATATAACAAGGCGAAAGGCCATGAAGAGCTTTAAAAGTGATCAATAGAATTTTAAAGTCAATTCTAAAACATACTGGGAGCCAGT
>NC_060161.1:36762114-36768581 GCF_021292245.1 Micropterus dolomieu
CTCCCTCCCCTCTCTCTCTCCTTACATCCCTCTCTTTTTCTCTCTATTCCTCTCCTGCTCTCTCTCTCTCTCTCTCTCCCTCTCTCCCTCTCTCTCTCCTTCCCCCCCCACCGGTCGAGGCAGATGGCCGCCCACCCTGAGCCATGGTTCTGCTCGAGGTTTCTGCCTCTTAAAAGGAAGTTTTTCCTTGCCTCGGTCGCCTAGTGCTTGCTCTTGGTGGGAACTGTTGGGCTTCAGTAAATATCATCACAGAGTCACGGTCTAGACCTGCTCTTTTATGAAAAGCGCTGTGAGATAACTGTTGTTGTGATTTGGCGCTATATAAATAAAATTGAATTGAATTAGTGGGCTTCCTGATTATCGGGCTTGGAATCTCCCTAATATATCGTAAAATTGGTTGTTCAGACAGCCGCCAGCAATTTTACCCAAAAGCTGTCTGGGGAACTTAAAGAGTGCTTAAATGGGGTGAACGACAAGCTGAAGGTTTTACATCAAAGGGCTGATCAGAACGGTGAACTGCTCCGTAACATCTCAGACCGGTCTGTGGAAGCGCAGAGGAGGATTGACACCATCGGGGCGCAGTCTGGTGAGCTGCTGAGAGTAACCACTGGTCTGGACAATGAAATTAGAAGAAATGTCGAAATCACTACATGAACTGGATGCACGTATGATGCTGAGGATGACAGCGATTGAAGGACACTGATCTGAATAAATGTTACCGAATCAACCTAAATTGGATTAAAAATTATTGTCTTAGTGCGCTCCTTTGGCTTTAATCAGGGGCGGATTGGCCATCTGGCAATTCTGACAAGTCTTCTTGTAGGCTACCAGTGCTGAGAGGAAGGATGCTACTGTAGGCCTAGCAGAGACAGGGAGTGTGGCAGAGGTAGGAAGGAAACAGTCACAAAAAATGTTTGGGATGTAATTGATTCTGCAATAAAGAATGACAGTAACAGCAGACAAACAGAGAGCACAAAGACTCAACAACTGACTCAGATGGACAGCCATTGTTTTAACTGATTGTGTAATTTTGTGTGCTCTTAAATAACTATTGAGCATTTTGTGCCAGTCACATACATGAAATGTTACAAATCTGTTTACACTATTGGTGTCATTTACACTGGGGTCGCTGGGGACATGTCCCCGTCACTTGCTGAAAGTGAAATTGGTTAAATATGTTCTGAAAAATAGTTTGGAACAAGAAGTGTTAAATTACAAATGAAAATGCTTTGAGAAAGGTTTATTTGCACAATAAAACATGCAATTTAAATACAGATGAAACAAATGTTCATTGTCCAAGAAAATTACTTAAACAACAAAGCTACTGATTACTGCATTATATTCCATTTTATTGTTATGTTCTGAATTGTCACCTGCTAAGTGAATTTTGTGCTGCCATTCATATAAATAAAGACATTTACTCCATAAATTGGTGCAGAAAATGTCTCCAGAATGCAGGAAATAAACAATTTAATGCTCAAAATCTTCAGACTCCCCACTCATATTTCACCATCAAATATTTCTTAAAATTAGTGTTAAAATCTTAAATTAAAATATCTTCGTCTTGTTCTCATGACCAAAGTCTTTAATCACACCCCTATTCTCAGACCTTATGTCACCACCTCTTTTCAACACAAAGTGACGCCCTTGCTGTTACAGTCGGCCTACTGCTTATATTGTTTCACCATCTGTACACAAATGTAGCCCAAGTAGTGAATGTGTGTTTGAGGGCTGGTGTGGCTACAGGGCCAGGGCTGAATTTTTCCACCCTTGGGTCTAATACAGCCGCCTCTCTAGTCTGCTCGAGCCCACAGAGTGGTGAGTACAATGCCCCGCCCACAAAACCAGCAATACTCACTAGTATTGCTAGTTTTGTTTAGTTTTGCTAGCTCCTACTGCATCAGTACAACAATCAGGAACGTTTACAAAGCGATATTTTAATCTGCTCTCTCTCATCCACCACAGCTGATTATTATCGTAGTTGACTAATCTGTTAATAATTTATTCGATTAGTCGCAAGTCACGATTGTTTTTGTCACTCCTAACCCTAATTAAACCAATTCACTAATTAAAAATCATTCAAGTGAATTACTCATCTCCAACACACAGTCTAACTAGCTAACGTTACCATTAAGTGAATGAAGTTTACTATTCAGAATGAACACCAGAATCAACGCCAGGAGGAAACCAGGGAAGACTAGACAGCGTAGGCTTCTCCTTTAATACACAACAGAGAGATCGGTGTTCCCCTGTATTTGACGGACCATGGCTGCAGAATGAATAACCACCACACTACAACGTCACACAATCTTTAATATCAGTGCGCAAGTGATGATTTTAACTCTCACACTGCGAGCGTGGTGACACTCGACACTCGGCAGCTCCCTGTTTATCCTGTGTGTGAGGCCGAGCGAATGGGAGAGAGAGAGAGCGAGCGGCAGAACGTGACGCTGAAAGTTAGTGGAGGAATATATTAGCAGTAAGTTTCAGTCTGGTAGCACACGGTTGGAAAAGTGAAGGCCATCTCCCATGTACAAAGGCCTGCTCTCTGTCCCCCACACCAGACTCTGGACTTTAGGGCCATCAGCATCTGGAGCTCATCCCCACAGCGATCCGAGATGCTCCCCATCCAGACACTTTCAAAGATCTACTAAAAACCCAGCTCTTTACTATGGCATTCAATCCTGAATGACTTTCTGTTGTTCTGTCACTGTAACTATGTGTAAAGCGTCATTGGGTCCCATGAAAGGCGCTAAAAATATTTATTTATGTAACGTTAGCTAAATTAGTATTGAAGTAATATTAATTATCAGCTGTAAGTCATTACTAACTAACCTACTAGTTATGGGTTGAGAACATCCGGTACAAACTTAGACTAAAGAGGTATACAGCTCTGTCCTGTACACATACTGAACATCCTGATAATTATTTTTCAGTTTTCAGAGGAGTCTGAAAGCTGGTTGTTGAAGAAATGAGGGACCGTGGAGCTGAGGTTAATAAAGTAAATTAGGGACGCAAACTAGCCCTTTTAAGCTAATTACGAGATGCAAATGAAATGCTTAGTGGTTATCCAGGGAACCTCTATAGAAAAAATTATGCATCAAGATGCATCGACAATCGTTTTGTAATCGAATGGTGCCCAGAGATTCTCACACCTACTAACAATGTAATGTATATCTAGAATAATAAAGCAACAGTCTCCTTTCATACTACTTCTGTAGTTTTTTTCAAAAGTGCTTATAAGTTTTATAAGTGGAGAATGTTCAGTAGGTTACATCATGAGCCAGATGTTTCTTGGTGTACTTTAAACAATTACTCATAACTACTAACTTCTTTTAAAGCTGGGTCTCCGACATTGAGTGAGTGAGAGAGAGAGAGTTAACCCAAGGCAGAGATTCAGCAGGCATGATTATATGGTCTAAATCAGAACTGAGCCAGTCCGTCACAGTTATTAAAAAAGAAGAAGCTTATATTTGGTTGAAAATTAACAAACAGGCAGATGATTTGTGCTGAGCAAATCATCTGCCTGTTTGTACAGATGGACCCCAGACAGCATGGGGGCGTACCAAAAGGCAACAAACATGATTTAACTCATTTATTTCTAACAGAAATTCCCCAGAATAATTCTGGAGTAAATTCTGCTGTGGACAAAATTAACAAAATTTTTCATCATTTAGCTCTATTGTCTAATTTGAAAGCCTCCAATTTAAAACCTCAACAAAATGAATGCAAAACTAAAAGAAATTATCAAATGAAAAGCATAGGGACCCAGATAACCACAACATACGCTGTCAATATGAGGCCACTCTGAAACAATACAAGTAAACCCTAAAAACTAAGAAAGAACACAGCAAGAACCAGCTCTGTGAAATTGAGCAACCCAAACTAAAACACAACTCTCTCTGATAATGGCGCATATTTATGATTCACAACGGCCGCGTTCACATTCCAGATGTGCCCTGACTTTACAATCATAAAACGATGAAACGCTCATGGCGACGTTGCCAGTTGCAGAACATGTTGCTGCCGAGTGCACAAGATTAGACAACACCGGACAAGTTTATACCGGCGTGTAAACTGCTCCGTCACTAAACAGCAGATCAGCTGCTGAGACTTGATTTCAGTGGAACGTTTTACTGCAAAATGTTCATTAAAAGATGTATTTTTAAAAGCAGTATTTATTTTATTGTCGTGATTGTTAATTAGCACAACAGCCTAAAACACCCTGAAGTTTCATTTAAAAGCACATAGCTAAATGAGAGGCATTGTGTAATTTTTATGATTCATAATCCAAATAGTTGATTATTCGTTCCAATAATCAATAGATTAATCGACTATTAAAATAGTTGTTTGCAGCCCTATTCTCCACCAGAATCAGCTTTATTGCCAGGTATGTGCTCATAATAATTCATGCATCACCTAATTTCATCATAACACAGGCCTGACCCACACGAAAGAACAGTGTATGTTTAATCTGCCTAATATTGTGTTGGTCAGACTATACACTGATTTACTGCTTGTCTGTTTTGAATGATACAGAAAGTAAAGAACTTAAAAATTACTCTATTAAATTGCAATATTGTTTAAAAAAAAAAAAAAAAAAAAAAATCACAATGAGATTATTTTCCTAAATCGTTCAGCCGTAGTACTCTCTCTAAAATACCACCACAGGAATAACGTTTTTTCATTAAAAGTATCACCATTTAAACAACGGATTAGCATTAGCATTTTGTAGCACAATGAAGCACATGCCTACATTATGGTATGATTTGTTATTTACGGTTGAGGTATACATTCAGACGCAAATTAATATATTTACTGACCAAAAATGCTGACAGATTAAATTTAGAAATGTTTGTAGATAGATTATTTATGTGTGGTTTGGATGGTTTTACTGAAAACACATTATTACTGAAAACAATGTCAAATATTTTAGCCAAAATCTGTGTTCACACCACCCTTTACAATTACTCCAGCAGCAACTTCTCAGCAAGAGCAGGTGCTCTGTGGAGCTCATTAGGAGTGAGCGTTTCTGTTCAGTTTTACTGCAGCAATTTGAAAGACAAACAGCTGCTCGGTGCTGCACAAGTGTACTTCTGACAAGAAAACATTTATAAAAGGAAGTACTTTTTTACTCAAGTAAAATTAAAAAGTAGCTCATTTTAAAATTAATCAGAGTAAACGTTTCTTAGTTGCTTTTTTAACCTAAAAAAAATTCATTTATACTGATATAATATCTTCTTTATACATATAAAATTAAATCGCAGTCTTTTGCAAATTGATATGGGCGCTGTCAGTTCATCAGGACCGATCCTGTCGGGAGACTCAAATAATCAATGACATTATGCTGCTGTACCTCATGCGTAAATGCGCACAGTCTTTGGGGAGATGATTCCTCCTATTTCACCCCCGCTACTAATCAGAAAGTAATTTTTATGACCCAACTGCAACACTGCACATCACTCGAGCCCACCTATGCAGGCAAATACTAGCCTATCAGAATAATCTGCTGAATAAACACCAGTGAAAGTAATAATATTTCTGTTGCGTTTTGAAATGCTTTCTCTCTGACTCTGCTTCATTTTTCACCATCATTGTTTCGTCTGCGCGCTCCCGACACAACTGTATCGCGCATGCGCGGGAAAATCCCAGAACAAAGAGAAACGCTCGTGAGTTTTTCTTTCAGCTTCCTCTCTTCAAGATGAAAACAGGAAACACGGAGACACTTTGGAAATCAAACCACGTCAACACAAACCCTGGAGCGGGTTTTCAGGCTCTGATCTCTAACAACAGAATGAACGGATGATACACGGACCCTCGAGACTCTTCCTCGTGTCTTTAGTCTCGTGATGAAGTCATGAACACTGACCTGAACATCGGCGCTATCAGAGCACGAGGCTGCTGTTTGGCTCCTGTGGTCCGGGTTCTGGTTCTCCATCGTCCTGCAGGTCTCCGCTGTGACTGGTGGACCGTGTTGTCCTGGACTGAGTCTGGATTCTGGTCTCGGAGCTCTTCAGGCTGAGATACAGGAGCACTTCCGGATCCCGCGGAGAGTTCCCGCGATGTCACGGCGTCTCGCCCCGCCCCTTAGTTACCGTTGCTAAGGCCGTTTAGAAACATGGCTCCTTGATTTCAGGCAGAAGATGAAGTTTAGTTAGTTGGTTTCCTGAAACCAGCTGATCATATTTGATGTGTATGAGGGAGTGTGCTTCACACAGAGCAGAGTTTTAATGAAGCGCTTGTTATTATCACATCAGAGGCTCATGAAAATATCCTGCTGAAGCTTTTTGTACATCATGTTTTTACACAAAGAAAGAAATAACTTCATGTCACATTTAATGTTGAATTTACAAGAAGGCAGAATCATTAAGAGTTTGTCGTAGACAGCGTTTCACAAAGTTTCTAAAGTGTCCTCTAACTCAACAAGTCACTAAACTGCAGGATTGTTGAAGGGAGTCTGGGACTTT
>NC_060161.1:36768681-36772371 GCF_021292245.1 Micropterus dolomieu
CCCACCAGAGCACTGCGCTCCCAGAATGCAGGGTTACTTGTGGTTCCTAGAGTCTCCAAAAATAGACTAGGAGCCAGAGCGTTCAGCTATCAAGCTCCTCTCCTGTGGAACCAGGTTCCAGTTTGGGTTCAGGAGGCAGACACCATCTCCACATTTAAGAGTAGGCTTAAGACTTTCCTCTTTGATAAAGCTTATAGTTAGGGCTGGCTCAGGTAGTCCTGAACCATCCCTTAGTTATGCTGCTATAGGCCTAGACTGCCGGGGGATTTCCCATGATGCACTGAGCTCCTCTCTCCTCTACTTTCTCTCCCTCTGTATGCAACCTCATCCCATTATTGCATGTTACTAACACAACTTCTGCCCTTTCTGGTAGTCTTGTGCTTTCTCGTCCCTCTCCTCTCTCCTCCTATCACTTCCTGCAGGTTTTCTGGCTCTGGAGCTGTGGAGTCTGGATCTGTGGCTGCGGGTCGCCTGCTGCCCCCGTGTTCCTGCTTGACACCCTCTACTGCAACGACTATTGTTGCTAGTCTTATTGTTATTATTGTTATTATAATCATTAACATTACGATGGTTACAATTAACACTATTATAAATATCTGTACCATTTTTCATTTAGTTTATAGCAACATTACCTTCGCTGTCTGTACCTCTGTGTGTATATTGTGTAGGCTGCCTCCCTCCTCTCCCTCTCTCTCTCTCTCTCTCACCCCAACCGGTCGAGGCAGATGGCCGCCCACCCTGAGCCATGGTTCTGCTCGAGGTTTCTGCCTCTTAAAAGGAAGTTTTTCCTTGCCTCTGTCGCCTAGTGCTTGCTCTTGGTGGGAACTGTTGGGCTTCTGTAAATATCATCACAGAGTACGGTCTAGACCTGCTCTTTTATGAAAAGCGCTGTGAGATAACTGTTGTTGTGATTTGGCGCTATATAAATAAAATTGAATTGAAAATTGAATTCAATTATTCTTGGGTGTCATGTGACCAGAGTGTTTTCGCAGCCTTGGTGATTAGAAAATCTCGTTTTATCACATGGCGATAATATCACAAATGCAATTAATCGGTCAGCCCTAACTGCTAGTATGTTAATATACAAATTATTTTATTTTACTATGTGTATATAATAGTACATACAGCCCACCAGTAGTATAAAATTAATTCCAGTTGGACAAAACAGCAGTTTCATGTTTTCAGTCATTAAATACTTGAGCAAGAAAAATGGTCTACTTAATTTGTTGATGTTACTATCTCATCAATAATCAGAACCATTCATACAGGAGGAGTTCAACATTTGAAAGTTTACTGTTGTAGTGTTTCTCAACGGGGGCAGTACTGCCCTACAGGGGGCGTTCGAGGTACAACAGGGGACCCTGGAAGCAATATTTTAGAAAGGGGGCGCTTGTTGAGATGAAAGTTTAAAAGCGAGTTTACACCAAATATTCACAACAATAAGAGTTTAAACCTTCAACTACTTGCAAAAAACTGTGGTCTGCAACATTAAAACCTGCCAGTTTAGGACTACTCCACTGCGACCGGAGGAGACTGCTTGTATCGTAACTTTTGTCTTTTGTGTTTCTGTCAGCTGCTTGTGGCGCAGCTCCGTGCTGCCTTCATGGAAACGGGAAGTCAGAGTATCCGTGACACCGTGAATGCCTTTCTATCGCAGTGTTTACACATAAACAAGGGGGGTAATCCGCTGTCGGACTTCCCCTGAAGGCATCTTAGCATCCAGCAACACCAGCGAGTGCCGTGAGATTAATCAAGTGGATCCACATCGCGCTGTGAATCGCATTCTGTTTGTGCCCAGGCGGTAACGTGACATGTCGAGTTTCAATTTTAAAATATGTAACGTTAAAAACTGAGGAGCCGTCTTGCTCCGTTTGGGACTGTGAGCTGCACTTTCTCTGAGCTGCTGAAGTTAAACTGTGTGGATTTGTGTTGAGATCTCTGCCTGATCACAGATGTTGCATAGGCTACCTGTCAGGGTACAACCCTCCCGTTTTTACCGTTCTATCCCGGAGTTAACCTGCTTAAATACATGAACATGAGCAGAAAACACGTTAAAACAGAGAAGCTAGCCTATTAAAGCCCAAGACTTATTAACTGAATTAAAATGAATTCATTCCTCATTTAGGTGCCACAATTACATTTAAAGGGGACTTGAAAGAGGAGGGAAGACTAAATCACGTGTGTTGACTCAGCAGGGATGATGATTAAATAAGCTGATCTACAGGAGAAACATATTATAAAGCAAGAAAGAATCCCAGAGAACCTCACTGCATGTTATTCTGTTATATTTTTATTTATGAATTTTTGTGTTTCTCTCTATAAATAATAACGTTTCCACCATAAATTTGTGCAGAAAAGGCAGAAATCTGAGCAGTTTGTTTGTTTTTTTTACCAGAATGCAGGAAATTAAGTCTTTAATGCTCAAAATCTTATGGGGAAGGAACTTACTAATTAAATTTAATTATTATTCATATGGCTTATTTGTTCCCTGAGAAAGTCATGAAAGTGTTGTTTGTCATTCACTTATGTGCTTTTTGTTTTTAATAACAATAGTAACAACAATAAAAATAATAATCAATAATAATCAGAGCAAATAGCTAAAATCGTTTTTGATGGGGGGGGGGGGGACCTGGACCTGGGACCTGGATAATGGGTAGGGGGGCGGCGGGCCAAAAAAGGTTGAGAACCACTGATGTAGTGCGTCAAACCATTTCTATGTCCCGCCCCATCCAGGCTGTGATTGGCATAAAATGGTAGCAAAGTTTTCAGATAATTTACTGTTGCTTTATAGACTTACTTTGGGTAGGCAGCGTCAGGGGGTGGGGGGTTATGTTAGGTAACGACTTCTGGGTTGGGCTAAGCCCCCAATGTCTCAAGAGCCTGGAAACGCCCCTGGCCCCCAGTACAGCTGCACGGTCTGCCAACGCCCCCGTCTCAGATCATTCAGAGAATAATAACGCAGGCAGACTGTTTGTCACGGTGATAAACTCCCCAAACAACAAGGAAATATAATGACTCTGCTTCATTTTTCACCATCATTGTTTGTTCTGCGCGCTCCCGACACAACACGGGCTGCACTGCGCATGCGCCGCGCGGGAAAATCCCAGAACAAAGAAAAGAGAAACGCTCGTGAGTTTTTCTTTCAGATTCCTCTCTTCAAGATGAAAACAGGAATCACGGAGACACTTTGGAAATCAAACCACGTCAACACAAACCCTGGAGCGGGTTTTCAGGCTCTGATCTCTAACAACAGAATGAACGGATGATACACGGACCCTCGAGACTCTTCCTCGTGTCTTTAGTCTCGTGATGAAGTCATGAACACTGACCTGAACATCGGTGCTATCAGAGCACGAGGCTGCTGTTTGGCTCCTGTGGTCCGGGTTCTGGTTCTCCATCGTCCTGCAGGTCTCCGCTGTGACTGGTGGACCGTGTTGTCCTGGACTGAGTCTGGATTCTGGTCTCGGAGCACTTCCGGATCCCGCGGAGCCTCCGCGTTCTCGCTGTGACGGCGCCCCGCCCCCTTAGTTACTGTCGCTAAGGCCGTTTAGAAACATGGCTCCTTGATTTCAGGCAGAAGATGAAGTTTAGTTAGTTGGTTTCCTGAAACCAGCTGATCATATTTGATGTGTATGAGGGAGTGTGCTTCACACAGAGCAGAGTTTTAATGAAGCGCTTGTTATTATCACA
>NC_060161.1:36772471-36778495 GCF_021292245.1 Micropterus dolomieu
CCTCGTGTCTTTAGTCTCGTGATGAAGTCATGAACACTGACCTGAACATCGGTGCTATCAGAGCACGAGGCTGCTGTTTGGCTCCTGTGGTCCGGGTTCTGGTTCTCCATCGTCCTGCAGGTCTCCGCTGTGACTGGTGGACCGTGTTGTCCTGGACTGAGTCTGGATTCTGGTCTCGGAGCACTTCCGGATCCCGCGGAGCCTCCGCGTTCTCGCTGTGACGGCGCCCCGCCCCCTTAGTTACTGTCGCTAAGGCCGTTTAGAAACATGGCTCCTTGATTTCAGGCAGAAGATGAAGTTTAGTTAGTTGGTTTCCTGAAACCAGCTGATCATATTTGATGTGTATGAGGGAGTGTGCTTCACACAGAGCAGAGTTTTAATGAAGCGCTTGTTATTATCACATCAGAGGCTCATGAAAATATCCTGCTGAAGCTTTTTGTACATCGTGTTTTTACACAAAGAAAGAAATAACTTCATGTGTCACATTTAATGTTGAATTTACTCGAAGGCAGAATCATTGAGAGTTTGTCGTAGACAGCGTTTCACAAAGTTTCTAAAGTGTCCTCTAACTCAACAAGTCACTAAACTGCAGGATTGTTGAAGGGAGTCTGGGACTTTCTCCCCGGGCCACAAAGGAGTAGCTATATTACGGTTACTGTTTAAATGGTGAAATCAGATGAAACAGACAGTTTGTTCACAAACATCTGCTGCTTATCTCGTCAGCTAAGAGAGTCCAAACACATCATTAACATCACAGTGAAGCTGTTTGTTCACTTAACGGGCCATCGTGTGTTTGTCCAGGTCGGCTCTCTATTCAAATGGGGATCAGCTGCTTGAAAAGGCGACTGATGCGCATTTTCACCTCTCTTCTGGTGATCAGCTTGAATAGGAGGCAGAGAGCTGAACATGTGGACATCAGCTGGCTATTCAGCTGCATTAATGAGCAGCCCAAACAGATGCAAACACAAAGCCACTGAAGGAAAAGTCGGCCACAACAGAAGTCAGTGTGGACTAAACTGTGGATCACTTTTCATTGCTTTGACACAAAATTAATTTAATGGCTGACAAGTTATGTTAAGAAATTACATAACAGGTTGATAACCTTAAAATAAACAGTGTCTGTCTGCCAATAAAGACGAAAGAAGGAGAATAACTTTTGCACATAATGTTATTGGATCAGAATCAGCTTTAATGCCCATGCAAGTTACACATAGTAGAAATTTGACACCGGTCTCACGTTGCTCTCAATGTACATACACAGAACAAGCTAAAACAAACAAAAGAAAGAAGGACAGGAAGTCAAGGTGAAATGCAAAATAAACCTATGTGCATTATACCTTAAAGTAGAGACTTTTCTACTTGCCACAGATAGGGAGACCTGCATATGGCGGATGGTTATTTTCTCCACCTGAACTGGAGGAACGAGCACAATCATCGGTTGGCATCTGCTGATGCTCTGCGCAAAAGGGATGTGACGGCATGTCCCCATCATAAAACTGATGGAACTGTATGAGAAAGGTCTCTTGTTATCTGTTCTTTTTGTTTACTTTTAATTGTTTACTACAACATTTGTTTTATTGTTTACTAATGTTAGATGTCCTCAATACTCCTTATGTTTTACAACAGATTATAAAACAAAATATTCCAGAGAGAGTACGGCGCTCCATCTGGTGAGAAGACTTTGATGGATCTGGAAACAGCGGGTGGATAAATTCAACCAGGAGTATTGCACCAATTGTGCTCAGATGGAAAGCCATAATGCCATAAAGAAGGAAGACAGACCCACAGCTCCGGGTCTACGCAGACACAGATGTCTGCGTCTTAAGGCAATCTGATCAGCAATCCCACAGCATCACAGAAGCAGAACTTCCTGAAACACCTGGCAGAGGTGTACGGGAGGCGACAGGAGTGGGCACTCTGATTACGGTCCTATTTGCTGACAAGAGGCAACAGCACCAATAACTATGTTGAAAGTGCCATGAGACTTGTGAAGGACAAGGTGCTTCATAGACTGAAGGCCTACGATGTCGCACAATTATTTGACTCCATCGTCACAAGATTTGGGTCATATTGCATCCGTCGACTGACCGATTTTTCCAACGACAGAGTAGTCACCCTTCTGTCGAGGCCTCCCAAGTGTAGCGATGTGGAGTGGGGAAAGATTCTCCAGGTAATATTACCTTAGTTATCATGCATGGCATTTAGTAGTTAAAGCTTCATATATATATATATATATATATATATATATATATATATATATATATATGAAGCTTTTCTATGACATTGCTTCTCTTGAGTGTCTTGCAGTTATTCTGTTCATTTAGTAAATCACGAGAAGTTGAATCCACTGATACGAAAAACAATGAGGGGTGTGTGTGTGTCCATACAGGGGGGATCACTCCAGATGACTGGTTTGAGACCTTTATTGTTAGAACCGATTTTCTGTCTCCCTGCATGTGTCAGCTGCAGGCGTGCTACTGTTGTATTTCTGTAGTGTTACAGTTCAATCCTCATTCATAAAATATGACGCTCTCTAGACAGTGGACTTGTTCATGTGTGTGTTTGGTCACCTGCTGCTAACACCGCCTCTTTTATGTGAACGCGCTCACGGCTGGATTGGGAAACCCTGGGTTGATTTACTGTGTTGATAACCAGCTTCGTGGTGCCGCTTATCCCGATCGCGATTGTTAGGGTTACTTAAGCCAGATAACGAAAACATAACCTGGGTATGTTGAACTCACTTCGTGGTACAGGCCCCAGGCATAGCACAATAAAGCACAGAGTTGTTGGAGAGACAGCTTGATAACATTGTTGGGCTCCTGAAAAGCAAGCTGCGACAGGACACAACCTTCATTGCACCTGCAAAATCATTTGTGTCCAATTTTCACTAGCTGAAAACAGACAGTGCTCTTCGGTCTGCACTGTTTTGCTTCGGAAAGACTACCCACATTGCTTCCAAGGTTCGTGCCACACCAAGAGGCTTCCTCCAAACTAGCACTGCAATAGGTGTACAACCCACTGCAGTGTCTCGGAGAAAGGCAGCTTTGGGGGAAGGAAGAGTCCTTAGAACTGGCAGACCCCCAAAAAGCTCTAGAAGAGAGCCCCCATACACCAAACAAGGGAGAGCAAGGGAGGGAGGTTTACCACACAGTTTGTCCTTCTGTGGTCAGGAAAACACTTCCGTAGGGAAAACACAATGATTGTTGTTTTTGTATTAGTGAATAGTTATGTCATATGGAATTATATTTGTCTGTAGTAGTTGTAATTATTTACATTTTATATATATATATAAAATCATATTTATAACCATAACAGCTTGTTGGTAGGCTACATCTTTTTTTATTGAATCGTTGTAATTGATCAGTTATTGTCAGGTTTAGTTTAAACAGAACCCAGAAGCAGACTAAGACAGGAGATCGTTCAAGAAGTTGATTGAACAGCAGCCGTGCACACGCAAGACAAGGTGGGGGGGGCAGGGGGAATAGCTGCATGGCTGGCTTGAAGATAGGCTGGGCAGGCAGGAAGCGCGAGATCCTCCAGAGAAGCAGGCAGGTATGAGCACTCGGATCGGCGTCCTTTCCAGGCTAGGAAATCGTAAGAACAGAGACTAGGTTAATCAACAGTTAACAGGAAACACAAGAAAAGCTTAAAGAGAATACGACGGAACAACTAGGCTGGATGCCGACTGAGACCTACGGTAACAATCCGGCAGAGACTGAGGAGAACTGCAGGGCTTATCAAGCAGCACAGATAGGCATGATACGAATCAGTCTGCCAGACAGGTGTGTCACCACCAGTCACGCCACCTGCCAAGGTAGACAGTAGGTAGAGCAGCAAAGAGAGAGAGAGGCAGAGCGACAGAAAAACCAAAACACACCAGCCAGCCTCACTCAGTCAAAAACTGAAAGTAACAGAACACAAACATCCACACACAGACCTTCCCAGCCTAGTCATAGCTGGGACGTTGGGACAGTTATATCCTATAAAAATGTTGTCTTTGTCTTAAGTATTTCTATCCATTTTTATGTACTCAAGTTCATTAATAAATATACATATATGTATACCATTAAATAATGTGTGTGTAAATATAACTATACTGTGTGTGTATATATATATATATATATATATATATATATATATATATATATATATATTCATTCATATCTCTTTCACCCTCCAAGTGGCTGCCGTATCTAAGTGGCCTAAGTTACATTTTCACTGGATCTTGTTTGTTATCGACCTAATAAAAAACTTCATGTTAATGTTTTTTCTCAACCTATAGTGTTAATATGTGGACTGTGTTTAGTAGAAATTATTAGGGTTTGACAATTTGAAGTTAAGCTTCCCAAAATATCAGAAGAGAAAACTCTTACTCTTACTTTAATTCAGCAAGGCTTGTGTAAGAAAAGTCATTCGGAGCCGTTGGCAGAAAAAGCTGTTGAAAACAGAGCGTTCAGAACAGGAGGAAATTGGGGGTTTTGCTCACAGGGATTTCTTTTAAATACTTCAATCTCATTATTTGAAGCTTTGGCCACGTTTAACATGAACATACGACATAGTAGATAAGTCATAAAATATGGAAAAGCACAAAAGGTCTCCTTTAAAAGAAATCCCTGTGAATCCGGGTCTCACAACAAAGGCATGCGTCTTATCCACTGCTACCATATTATGTTGTCCATTTACCAATGTTTAGGCTTTCTTATAAGGAGCAGCTTGCCAGGTTCAAGGTTAAGGAGTCTCTTTTCCCTAAACATCCATGGAGCACTGAGACACTGAGTAAAAATGTTATACACTCCTTTGCTCTGGGCCAGACGTTACTAGGTGGTAGATCTCTGGTCCAGCTGTGTATTTTTTCAAGCACTTCTGTTAATTCTCATTTAATAAATCAACCAAAGGACAACAGTTTGATGTAATTAATTTAGAGCCAAATAGTCTTTTTCATCTACTCCTGTATCTCCATATGATACTACATGTCTTACTATACATCCTTAGTTAAGCTGACTATACAGGTGCTGGTCATATAATTAGAATATCATCAAAAGTTGATTTATTTCAGTTGTTCCATTCAAAAAGTGAAACTTGTATAATGTATACATTCATTCCACACAGACTGATATATTTCAAGTGTTTTAATTTTGATGATTATAACTGACAACTAATGAAAACCCCCAAATCAGTATCTCACAAAATTTGAATATTGTGAAAAGGTTCAATATTGAAGACACCTGGTGCCACACTCTAATCAGCTAAATAACTCAAAACACCTGCAAAGGCCTTTAAATGGTCTCTCAGTCTAGTTCTGTAGGCTACACAATCATGGGGAAGACTGCTGACTTGACAGCTGTCCAAAAGACGACCATTGACACCTTGCACAAGGAGGGCAAGACACAAATAGTGATTGCTAAAGAGGCTGGCTGTTCACAGAGCTCTGTGTCCAAGCACATTAATAGAGAGGCGAAGGGAAGGATCAGATGTGGTAAAAAAAAGTGTACAAGCAATAGGGATAACCGCACCCTGGAGAGGATTGTGAAACAAAACCCATTCAAAAATGGGGGAGATTCACAAAGAGTGGACTGCAGCTGGAGTCAGTGCTTCAAGAACCACCACGCACAGATGTATGCAGGACATGGGTTTCAGCTGTTGCATTCCTTGTGTCAAGCCACTCTTGAACAAGACACAGCGTCAGAAGCGTCTCGCCTGGGCTAAAGACAAAAAGGACTGGACTGCTGCTGAGTGGTCCAAAGTTATGTTCTCTGATGAAAGTAAATTTTGCATTTCCTTTGGAAATCAAGGTCCCAGAGTCTGGAGGAAGAGAGGAGAGGCACAGAATCCACGTTGCTTGAAGTCCAGTGTAAAGTTTCCACAGTCAGTGATGGTTTGGGTGCCATGTCATCTGCTGGTGTTGGTCCACTGTGTTTTCTGAGGTCCAAGGTCAACGCAGCCGTCTACCAGGAAGTTTTAGAGCACTTCATGCTTCCTGCTGCTGACCAACTTTATGGAGATGCAGATTTCATTTTCCAACAG
>NC_060161.1:36778595-36805674 GCF_021292245.1 Micropterus dolomieu
GTCTCGCCTGGGCTAAAGACAAAAAGGACTGGACTGCTGCTGAGTGGTCCAAAGTTATGTTCTCTGATGAAAGTAAATTTTGCATTTCCTTTGGAAATCAAGGTCCCAGAGTCTGGAGGAAGAGAGGAGAGGCACAGAATCCACGTTGCTTGAAGTCCAGTGTAAAGTTTCCACAGTCAGTGATGGTTTGGGTGCCATGTCATCTGCTGGTGTTGGTCCACTGTGTTTTCTGAGGTCCAAGGTCAACGCAGCCGTCTACCAGGAAGTTTTAGAGCACTTCATGCTTCCTGCTGCTGACCAACTTTATGGAGATGCAGATTTCATTTTCCAACAGGACTTGGCACCTGCACACAGAGCCAAAGCTACCAGTACCTGGATAAGGGACCATGGTATCCCTGTTCTTAATTGGCCAGCAAACTCGCCTGACCTTAACCCTATAGAAAATCTATGGGGTATTGTGAAGAGGAAGATGCGATACGCCAGACCCAACAATGCAGAAGAGCTGAAGGCTGCTATCAGAGCAACCTGGGCTCCCATAACACCTGAGCAGTGCCACAGACTGATCAACTCCATGCCACGCCGCATTGTTGCAGTAATTCAGGCAAGGAGCCCCAACTAAGTATCGAGTGCTGAATATGCTCATACTTTTCATGTTCATACTTTTCAGTTATCCAACATTTCTAAAAACCCTTTTTTGTATTTGTCTTAAGTAATATTCTAATTTTCAGAGATACTGAATTTGGGATTTTCATTAGTTGTATTAGTTGTTTTAATCATCACAATTAAATGAAATAAACATTTGAAATATATCAAATGAACGAATATAATATCCAAGTTTCACTTTTTGAATGGAATTACTGAAATAAATCAGCTTTTTGATGATATTCTAATTATATGACCAGCACCTGTATGCAAAACAAAACCAAACAAACAAAAAAACTGAAATTTTCAAATGCTCATATACTACAAACATCTTTCAAAACTTAAATCCCTGTTGTTTCTGTCGATCAGTGAATTTCTTTTATTTAGTTTTACACATGGTAGGAATGTTATTTAGTACACATTTATTTGCATATGGATGAAGTAAAATGCGCTTGCATAAATGTTCAAATGTAAAGAATGCATTATCTGTTCTCTTAATGAAGCATATTCACTGAATAAAATCTGTTCTCATCTAACAAAATGGTATGTTAATTTCAATACTGTTCCACCGTCTACATACACAGATTTAAAATTCTGATTTCAATCCCAATACTTAATCTTAAAAACAATGATTTGATTTAGATGTCATGGCTTGAAAATGTACTATATGGTAGAAGTAAATTAATCAATCTTCTCTTGGATTTGGAGTCCACTACCTGCTGCTAGTGACCCTTAGAAAGTTCAGGGCATATATTATTAGACCAGGCAACAGTAAGATAACTCGGGTGTGAAAACATTTCTTGAGTCACTCTCACCTCCCTCTTCTGAGCCTTAAATTGCAATAATTCTGACTTCCCAAAACATTTTAAAAACATGAATTTTCTTCGCTATATCACCTAGGGTTAGATTTGTAGACAAATCACTGAAATCTTAACAACAAATACAAGATCCATATTGAAGCTGCATGCGGTGTTGGACGTGCCCTCATGAAGCACGTCAGGGTGTGCTGCGGCTCTGCCAACGCAGCTTTGAATTGACAAGCGCTTTGGACGCTTCACAAAGGACTTAAACATCACTCCCTGTGTCCCCTAGTTGGCGCTAGAGAGCACCTAATAACTACACATCATGTCCAAGTATGTCAAGTGTAGAACACATTCTGAAACTTTCATGTAAATCACGTGATGATTGGCACACAGAGCTTACTTCTTGTTGCCAGTCGGTGGGGCTGTGATTATAACTGACTATTGGCATGTTGATGTGTTCAGGGTGGGAAGGTTACAATACATGTCAAAGTTGGTACAGATGTGAGCATGTACACTGGAGTTACAAGAACTTCCAGTTTCATGGCTAATCGCAGTTTTTTGTCGCAATGTGCACACTCGTCAACGGAACCTCACTGTTTGTACTAGGGCTGCACGATTAATCTAAATCGCAATCGTGATTGTCATCCTGTGTGATTACATAACCGCAAAAAAGGTGCGATTTAATTAAACAGAAAAGGTATGCTCCACGCCCACAGTCGGGTTCTCGCATGTGTCCCTAAAAACCAGAAAATTGATTTATGAGCAGTGTGCCAGGAACAACCTACCGTAACCCTCCTCCCCGCCCCGCCACTAATCGTTCAAAACATCGTTGGACTCGTCACCAGAGCACCAAAAATTGATAAAGTTCACACCTCCAGGTGGAGGGGTGATGCGCTCTGAGAGAGGCCGAAAATGAGCTCTCATCTGTGGGCGCGGGCCCCGCGGGGGTCCCGCTGGAGCTCTGCACCTCGCGGAGAGAAATGCCAATAGAAGCAATAGAAAACAGGGAGAATATTAGGATGACCATTTAAGGTTAGCTGTATCGCTGCCTTTTGTTGTTCAAAATGTTCAACTTTTCACAGAGCCGACGTGCTTGTCACTTTTCATCAACCAACCAATCACAGCCTGGATGGGGCGGGGCATTAAAAACAGTTTGACCTGCTACAGCAAACTTTCAAATGTTGAACAATATCATTAGGTTAGTAGTAAGAATTTACAAATTAGAGACCAATGTAGAGCTCCTTTCCTACACAAGGATTTAATGAATAAAACAACCCAAAGAAATGAAAGAGCTGTAACTTGATTTAATAATCAACTAGTTGTAAAATATCATACTATTATCTAAATCACAATTAATATAGTAATTAATATATTATTACACTAACAGTACACTATCAACTGAACATTATACTCTTTATTTAATGTTGTATTATTATACTAATACACTCATGTTAACTAATTACTCCTCCAGGTTGCGGATGGAGTCTCTGCAGTGGACAGATGTAGATTTAGCCAGAGTCACGATGCCAGTGTGCCAATATTTGCTCCTTTTAGCCTCCTCCTCAGATAAAAATGCTCCCTTTGTTCTCTGTTGAAGTTAAGAAATGTTCAAACTGAAGCAGCGTGAATGCGTTGGTGGGATTTAAGCTGACGACACTGAGAAAAAGCTTTTCCACACTGGTCACACGAGTATGGCTTCTCCCCTGTGTGAAGACGTTGATGGCATTTTAGCTCACTTGATCTAGTGAAAGCTTTCCCACATTGGTCACACCAGTACGGCTTCTCCCCAGTGTGAACACGTCTGTGATTTACTAGATCACTTGATATAGTGAAAGCTTTCCCACATAGGTCACACCAGTACGGTTTCTCCCCAGTGTGAAAACGATGGTGCCTCTTTAATTCAACTGATGTAGCGAAAGCTTTCCCACACTGGTCACACGAGTATGATTTCTCCCCAGTGTGAACACGTCGATGGACATTAAGGTTACTTGATGTACTGAAAGTTTTCCCACATTCTCCACACGAGTATGGTTTTTCTCCAGTGTGAACACGATAGTGCCTTTTTAAGTCACATGATGTAGCGTAAGCTTTCCCACATTGGTCACACCAGTGTGATTTCTCCCTAGTGTGAACAAGACGGTGGTTGTTTAGGTTACATGACATAGTGAAAGCTTTCCCGCATTGGTAGCAGCTGTACGGTTTCTCTCCAGTGTGAACACGTTTGTGTCTTTCTAGGTTCCATGATGCAGCAAAAGCTTTCCCACACTGGTCACAACTGTAGGGTTTCTCCCCAGTGTGAACATGACGGTGCTTATTTAGGTTACTTAAGCTACTGAAAGCTCTCCCACACTGGTCACAACCGTACGGTCTCTCTCCAGTGTGAAGCCTCTGATGAATCTTTAAATATCCAGATCTTGTGTAGGATTTGTCACAGTGCTGACAGCGGTGACGTTTGAGTCCCTCTCCTCTCCGTTTCTATAGCACAGACAGACATACAGAGAGAAAGACAATAAGTGAGAGGTCCTGCTGTAGGGAGCTATTTAGAACCATAAATGACATTTAGAGCATGTCTGTGGGTACACATAACCCACAATGTTCAAGTTTGATGACCCACTAATGCATTCTGTGACGATAAACTGCAGGAGCCTGCCTTAAAGGTGGATTTAGCAATTCTAATCCACAACACATATTTTTGCCAAATTCAGTAAGACATCTCCACACACTTCACCAGCTAAAGGACTTCTACACGGAAATTCAAATTACTTTCTAGTTCACTAAGACATGCTGTTGTTGGGATGTTAGCTTTAGTGACAGAATGCTTGTGAGTATTGCTGTCTGGAACTGTTGTGCTGGCTCTGGGGCCGACTCGTCCTCTCTGCATGTTAGCTTCATGTTAGTTTCTAACCCAAAACTTAGCTAACATTTATGAACTTTCTTGATTTGCCCTCCACGCCGCACCCTGTGTCCCTGAGCTCCTCCAGACCTCTGACATGCATAGCAACTGTAAGTCGCTTCGGAAAAAGCGTCAGCTAAATGAATAAATGTAGTTCTGTGACTCTTTGCATGATTCAAAGTTAAAAAGGACCTGCTCGCTGTCCCCAATTCCAGGTTCCGGACATTTGGTGACAGAGCCTTCTGTGTCGCTGCACCATCACTTCCTCTTGCCATACGCTCTGCCTCCTCTCTAATTACTTTTTAAAAAACATCTTAAAACACACCTCTTCACTGAGGCCCCCCTTTGTTTGTTAAGCATTTTGGTTAAGGTTTTAGTTTTGGTTAAGGTTTGTGGAAGGCTCTATATAAATCAAAGTTATTATTATTAAATAATTATCTATTTTACATTGATTCTTCATGTAGGCCTTCATTTGAGCCTCTGTCTGAAACGAGCTGTAGATGCTCCCGTCTCTTTAAGGCCCCCCCTCCCTCTCAAAGCCCACGGTCTTCGGATTGGCCAAGACCTGAAGCATGTTACCAGGCTGTTGTTGTCGCTGGGCTGAACAGGCAGACTGAGCGTTGCCATGCCGTTGCTGTGGGAGCAAATGAACATCAGTTGACGATGGATGGATGGACTTCCATAAATCTTTTATCCTAAATCTTATCCATAAATCTTTTCAGCCTGGTATATACTAATAAATAGTGGCAACATTCATTTTTACGCATTATGGGTCAGATATTTGATTAAAGTATTCAATCTCACCTGCTTAAGGGGCATTGTGGAGTTTCCAGCGGCCACTAGCGGTGCGGTTCTAAGATTGCAACCAGTTGTGTGCTTGTACACGTGCTCGCTTGAACTCATGAACGAGCATAATCCAAAACACAACCACTTTCATACAGAATACAGACATGTTCAGGCTGTGTTACTTAAACGTTCCCGTCTCAGAGGCAGATAAACACCGGCGCCGTACCTTTCATTCAGCGCAGCGAGCTGTATATCGGCACAATCCTCCCGAATTAAGGCAGAGTGACGAGAAGCTGTGTACATGAGTATTGGTAAAACGACAATAAACCTAAAGTGAACGTTACGAAGCACACAGCGTCAGGTTCGAGCTACTATAGCGTTAGCTGGCTGCATCACTATATTTAGCTAACTTAGTAAACAAATCGTTCCACATTTGCTTTTTACCGTTACATCCTTTTCTTGCAGGCTAAATCAACCGTGGTACACAGGATAGTAACATGGGTCGCGTTAGGTGGTGAAGTAATGTGGAAAGCGATTTAACTTTGCACCGGATAACATTAGCAACTGCTCGACATTAGCTGGCAGGCTTGACTCTGTGTTTACCCAGCTTTACTAATGCTCACTTTGTTCTTACTCGACATCATCTGGTCTGATGGGCTTCAACACATAAACCTTAATTGTTATTTTGTATCCTTACGTGGAGCCTGTGTTTTGCTGTGAGCCGGTTGTTCTATGGTGTTAGTGGACTGCATGTCATTAGCTGCAGTACGAGAGAGGCTCGTGAGTGCGCACAGGGCTGAATCAGACCTGGAGACCTCACATTCAAAGCAGAATAGTGGCTGATGCAAGCAATGGAGAAAACAGGCATGTGCTTCATTTCTAAGTGAGTTTTGAGCCCATTGACAATAACGAAATGAAAATTGTATTAATTTCATTGAAAAACTTAAATATAGCTCCTTTAATTATAATCCATGTGCATTGTCCATTATTGCTTTTATATTTTTACTACTACCCTTCAAAGTTTTTAACATCTGATCCTTATTACCCATCTAAGTTTGGTCTAGAAATTAAGCAAAAATACAAGATCACTTTGAACAGAATAAAATTTATTTTTCAAAAACATTAAATGTATCAAAACTTCAAACTTCAAAGAGCAGCTTTATGGTCGGATCAAGCTAGCTTCTGGGTGCTAGTCAACAACATTGGCAAGCAAAGTAATTTTATAGTTTGTTTCTTTTTCACATGTAACGTTAGCAACATCGTTACCTTCAGGGCATGTCTATCAAGTCAATTTACATACAGAATTTACATACCACAGCAACGCACACACACACCTTTGCGTAGCAGAATGGGCTGTCCACAACTAACCACTCCGCTGTAGTAACGTTATAACTAAACTTCCAAAAAGCAACATGAAAAACAGCTGCAGGCATCAGAGATTCTATGCTCGTTAGTTTAAATGAGACTTTCCGTTACACGTCCGAAGCACTAATTTACGCATGTGTTACGCATCCATAGGGTTGTGAAACAGTGCCATTGGCCACTGAAGTATTCTTCAGCAGATGTAGGTACCTTCAAGAAAAAAAAAGATTAAAGAAAAATGAATATATGGCACAAACATTCTTCATTCAAAAATTAAAAAATTATACTTATTTATAAATTATACTTTAGCCCAAGCTGCATGCAAGAAATCATTAAATGCTTTTATAATTTAATGAATCATTAAAAGAATAAAGCACCACATAAATTCCAGATAAGTACAAAATAAAAATGTGTGTGTAATTTATGCATATTAGTACATAACTTATCCAGGTTGTCTACAGCTCCCTTGCAGCGGTTGTAGTCTTTAATCACCAAAGGCTTGCGTTGTTCATCCTCAGACACCACTGGCTCGCGGTGTTTTGTGTTGAGTAGAATAACATTGTTGCCATGTAGAAAACAGCTGTTGCATTACTTCAAAAAACAAAGACCAAGAATCGTGGCTGTCGCTGTTGGGTCTGGAGGATGATCGCCAGTTGCTCTGGCTTATTTTTTCTGATGGTTCCGACCATTGCGATTTTCTTCTTCAAAAGCACCTCTGCCAGTGGATACGATGTGAAGAAATTGCCACATGTCAACATGTTCCCCTCTAATTCCTCAGTCATTTCCAGCATGACCCTCCTTCCCTGGTTCTTAACTGGGGCACAGCTGGCGGGCTTGCTGGTATATACGCAAAGGAGGTAAGTACATCACAGGTAATCCTGATATTTTTCCCGTACTTGCCTGGCTTGCTGTGCATATACTGCCTGAATCCACAATGTCCTTTGAACAGCACTAGCCGCACACATCCTGGCCCGGGTTAAAAAGAGCCGTGAGGGGCTCCAACCACTTCTCCCAGATTGGGCAGAAAGCAGCCAGCTTTTCTTGACTGACCGTAGTTTTGAGTTGAGTGCAGCGAATTTGCTGTGTGACATGGTCGCTCTGAAAATAGGCTGTCCCATGTAGTCGTCCCAGAGGCTTCGAGTAGACTCACTGCGAGAGCGATATAATCCAGGCAGGATTAGAAGCCAGATATTAGCCTTCACATTTGTGGCATCAACGTCAGCCCGACTCTCCAGGGAACGTCTCCCCTGGAGATGAAGCATGTCCACGATACTGTGGTGATGTGGGCCGTTGCATACAGTGTTGGGGCGGGTGTCAATCCCTTGGCAGGAACATACCTCAGTGTGCCTGTGTAAGTCGGGGACCCGAGGAGTCCACTTTTTGATATATATTCAGGATCTGCTTCCTCCTTTTTGAATCTAAAGAATCCCATTCAACCGACTCAAATTCAACATCCTAATGTCCTTATCCCCCACGCTCTCTTCAGACTCCGATCCTTGGCTTTTATCCTATTGGACAGGTGACTAACATTTGAAGCATTTAAAACATTTTGTATCTTTGTGGTTAAATTAGATAACATTAGTTTGCCAATTAATGGCGAGCAGTTGCTAACGTTGTCTGGTGCAAAATACTACAGTAGTATGGCTTTCCACATTACTTCACCAGCTAAAGCCTGATACTTCTGTGTTAATCGATTCTGTACCACATAGCATTTTATTTTTTTTACACAAATGCAAATGTGCAGTGTATACAAGTCGCCTCTATCCTGATTAACAGAACCATAACTTACTAAATGAACATCATGTTGTATTGAAGAACACTTGAAACTAGCTAATGAGAACCAGAAAGTAAATAGACTGGCTTTGCTAAAGTGTCTGATTGTAGTTGAATACAAGTATAAACCATGTCAAAATTCTTGCTTAATCTTCATACTTTGCAGAATTGCACACTTGATCAAAACTGTAAGTAGTTTGGTTATACTGTTCAGTAACTTACAAAATAGTCAAATCATAAGATTGTGTATCGTGATCCCTCCTGAAATAAATCATAAGATATTTCTGCCATATCGCCCCTAATTGTCAGCATGAACTGTTGAAATGTAACCACACTTTTAAATAAGGCTGCACGATTAATCGCAATTATGATGTCACCCTGTGCAAACAGCAAAAAGGTGTGATACTCTTGTCTCTGTGTGCACTGAGGTGTGATCACAATTCACGCCCACACCAGGCTCTCGCATATGTAAATGTCTGCCAAGAGCAGTATCACTAAAGTTAAAGTCACTACTCATCAAGGTTTATTTCAGACATTTTACATATTACACTCAATGAACAAAGGTAGATAGTCAAACCAGACACACAAATCAAACAAAATGTCACTTTACGCAGCATGTTCAAGCAAATCCTTAGAAGTACCATAAGGCTGGTCAAGCTCTCGACAGACAAGATGAAAGAGATGCAAGAGAATGCCATTAAACATAAAAAGGCCTTTAACAGAGCTTATGATTCCTGGAAACAGTCAGCAAGAGAGACAAGGACAACAATGAAAACTTTCTGTTCACCAAATGACCTCGATAACGTCGAAAAAGGAAATCCAAACCAAACATGAACTGGTTCAATGCCTGTATGAGCCTGTTTTTTACGCTACCAGGCCAACACTCCAGATATTGTTGGCAAAATGGACACCCGTGCTGCCCTGATGGAAGAAATGCTTGCGCTTGTGAGAAACCATGGATGAGAACTATAATGAACAGGTAGAGAAAGAAAGAGCGAGAATAGCTCTCAATAAAGGAAGAGTACAGGTCCATCTTTGGTCGCACAAGAACTGAAACTGTAGTCACACAGAACCCAGAGAACTCCAGCTCACACTCCAGCAGCTCTAGTAAATGACTAGATGCAGAGCTCACAGCCAAACGAGAAAAAGGCTAAGGCAATGAAACACATCCAAGCCCAACGGTTAAGACTCACTAAACTGGAGAGTGACGTTCGATGGTGATCCAATGAAATTTGTCAATTGGAAGATGTCCTTCACTATCCTTATTGACCGGAAGCCCCTCTCTGCAAGTGAAAAAATGAAAATGTGCCTCACCGAAGAAGCACGCAGAGCTGTGGAAGACTTCTTTTACAGAAATTCAGAGGATGCATTGCATACATAGGTGCCTGGAAAGTCCTACAAGAAAGGTATGGAAATCCATTCATCATACAAAAGGCTTTCAGAGACAAGCTCGCTTGCTGGCCTAAATTCAGTGCAATAGATCCTTTAGCACTTAGAGAGTTTGCAGACTTCTTACAGGGATTCGCAGAGGTCATCCCACACATCAAGGGACTGGACACCGTGGATGACAGTCAGGAGAATCACAAAGTGCTCCGAAAATTACCAGAGTGGATTGTGAGGAAGTGAAGCTGAATTGTTGTGGACGAAATGGATAAGTCTGGAAATTGTTTTACTGCATTCCTAAACAAGGATAGCCTGCAATCCTATAGCCTCTCCATTCCTCGTGAACTTCAAGACAGATGACATGAGTACCAAAGAGAGCTAAAACCTTGAACACCAGTGCTCAAATAAAGAACTACACCAGAGAAAGACAACAGATCTCCAATTATAAAGGAAGACCACCATGCTCAGTTTGCAAAGATGAAACACGCAATATTTTTAGATACCCCATACCATGGAAGAAAAGAAACTGTTCATACATCAAAATCATTTCAGTTTTGTATGCCTAAGGAAAGGAAATTTCACCAAGGATTGCAAGAAGCGACACACGCGCCACCTGCAGTCGTCGACATCCAACTAGCCTGCATGAAGAGTGGCAACAAAAGCCTCCGGAAGCAACAAAGAATGACTTAGCTCCTGCAGACAACAGTTTGCAGTCTCAATCAAGACTCCGCATCATGCTTTATCCCCTGAGGGCAGTTACAGAAGCCTTTGCCTGGTTACTGTGAGCATCTTATATAACAAATATAGCTTTCAGAAACAGAAAAAAAGCTTCTTTGTAAATTTACTTCAACTATAAAGACTAAAACAAAAAAAAAGGCTCTTAAGTCGATGAAAAACTCTGAAGTAGTTCTGGAAAGCTCAGGCTTTGGGCTTTAGGGGGTAGAGATAAGGACAGTGGGCTACAGAGAAGTGTGATAATGGTCATCATTGAGATTTGAAAATAAGGAAAATTTAAATAAAAAGTATGTTATTAAATGTGGTTGTACAATTCCATATTATACTGTTAGTATATTATTAATATTACTTATGGCTACTATTTTTATTATAATTTCGCACTTACCTGTCCTATCTGCAAATTATGGTACTACTATTATTATTGTATGTTAAACTTATATTTCAAAAAATTGCACAAGAAAGATTTGCAGATTGCTTATCTATTTGAACAAAGTGGAGAGGACCCATGATCCGTACCTGACTATGTATTTATAAACTTTTGTTTATTTAATGGACTGTGGTGCAGAAACAGTTGCCCTTGACTTTAACCTTCGTTGGATAACTATGACCTGGATGACTGAGAATCTTCATAGACAGTGAGGCTTAGTGTAAACGGGGCCTTATCTTGCAGGCTGCTTCTGTTTCTGGGCGAGTGACCTGTACCAGCAGCAGAGCATCTGATGATGGGAGGATTCAAACATTATGCATTTTAATTTGATTTTTTTATTAAAGGAAGTTCTTGAGCACATTTACATTTAAAAATTACCAGCTCTGTGAATCACTGCACTGCCTCTGCGGCTCACTGGGTGGCGCTCTGAGGCCTCCAGTGGGAGAACGGTAGAAAGAAAGAAAACGTGTGTGCTCATATCTAGTCAGTCTGATGATCTGTTGTTTTAGTTTTCCAGCTGGTCCGTGTCCCAACAGAATAAAAGGTTTCACATATCTGAAGCTGTGTTTACCTAAAACACCTAACAGCTTTCACAGAGCAAAAAACTGCAGAACCGGAAGTTAACTTCAGCTTTGTCCAGTCTGAGCTAACTAGCTAGCATGCTAACACCCAGGCAGCAGGCTACATGCTACAAGAGACCTCCTCCTCCTCCTCCTCCTCCTGCTCCTCCTCCTGCTCCTCTCCGGTTCCGACCGTCACATTAAGTGTGGGTTCTGTAGAGATACGGGGTTCTGATGGCTCCACTGTTGAATCCTGCTACATTACATCTTGTTTACAGTCAATATGAAGCTACGTGTCGGAACCAGGCCGAGCTAACGCCACGTTAGCTTCTTGTTAGCTGCTAGCTGTGTTCATGAACACTGACCTGAACATCGGTGCTATCAGAGCTCGAGCCTGCTGTTTGTCCTCCGGGGACGTTGTTGCTCCGGGGCTCCGGGTCCTGGTTGTCCTCCTCCATCCCGCTCTTGTAGTGGTCCTGGTCTCTGAGATCCAGCAGGTCTCCTTTGTGACTGACGGAGCTCTTCAGATTCAGGAGCGCTGCGGGACCCCGTGGAGCTCTACGCCCCCTTAGTTACTGTTGCTAAGCGCTAAGTAACCTTTAGCAGCAGAATCAGTGTTTCCAAGATGTTGAAGCTTTTTGTCCCGCAGAGATTCACAAACCATCGTTACTGTATCAGCAGCTGGAGACTCTGTTCTGTTCTCCAGACTGCAAACAGCCTTAAAACGAGTTCTGATGATTATAATTAGAGAACTATGTGTAGACAATGTGTCAGATATTTACATGCGCATTACTTGTGCAGGTTTGTGTTGTGCAGACATATTACAGGGGGAGTGGATTTGTATTTATATAAATATATACACTGACTAAATGTAATGTGGCAGTTTGCGCACTGATTTGCAAAATATTTACATTATGTTAGATTTACAGTGAGAGTGCAGAAAGTGAGAACGTCCCGTGTGGTGAATAAAAGTCCTTCACCCTCACGTGTCTCCTCCCTCTCAGAGATGCTCGGGGTAAGCCAGGAGTCAAACAGCGTCGACCTGTCGCACCTTTTGTTCCTCTCTGGCGTCTGGACACGGGCTTCACCTGAAACTCCACCTGACAACATGTGATGACCCAGATCACTGAGACGTTTCTGCTGGACAGCTTCTGACTGTTACCTGCAAGGTGAGCGTGTTGATGAACACGTGAAAGTGATCCACATTTTTAGAACAACACTGTGATGCACTTTGATCACCAAGACTCACTCAGTGTTTCACTGGATCACCTGAAAAGACCGGCTCAGGTTTGTTTGACTTCTGTGTGAAAACAACAAGAAATGCATCAGGTGTTGTGAGGAGACGAGTTATGGATCATTTTGAGAAGCATGAATATTCTCTGAGGAGGAAAATTGTAAATACAACCTCCAATGTATAGAAAGCATTTCTCAACATGTTATTTACAAACTTTTGAAAACTTAAAATTAAACTTTCAACCTTTATTATTGTCCTAATGAAAAGTTGGACTGACTTTACTGTTAAATTACATAAATCTCTGTCAGCTGCTGCTGTCTGTGCAGCTGATGTTGTTATTTGTTGTCCTCTCAGTCTGTCAGGTGGAGGTGGAGGAGGGAGTGGAGTCTGCCCTGCCGCCCGTCAAGACTTCAGCCAAAAGAAGGACGCACAACAGGAAGCTGGACAGACAAATGTCTCCACAGACAGCTGATGTCAGTGAGGAAGTGTTGGAGAAAGAATGGTGTGTCATGTGAGCTCCTTCAACTAACAGTAGAGTCAAACACAACAGGAAGCTGGACAGACAAATGTCTCCACACAACAAGCTCATTCTGCTTCCTTTGTCCTCCAGCCGGTGACCCAGAGATCCACCGAGCTCCTCCATCATCCAGGAGAAACAGTCTGCTTGTTGATTGGTCGGCTGATCTGATGAACAGTAAAAGTGGAAATTATAGTTTTAATATTCCTCCAGAAGTGTAAAAAGGAATAACAGCAGAGCCTCTGAACGTCTTCATGATGATTCAGCAAATGGTTATGATTCCATGTGAACTTAATCCTAAAAACTTTGGTGTGTTTCCTCTTCTTTAGCCAAAAAGCTTCTTTCTTCTTCCTCTTATTGTTTCCACTTCATCTCGACTGCTTCAGGAGAGCTGAGCTCCAAATATCTGTCTTCTTCTTCATTCTCTAATCTCAGTCTGCTGTCACACTTCATGCACTACACACAAACCACAGGTATGATCTGGAACATTTCTCTTTGTCTTTATTACTCCCTCACATCGGGGGCCTGAATCCTGAAGCTGCTTTAAGAGTCTGGGTCTCTCTTGGTGATCTGGTCTCACTGAGTCTAACAATGGCCATCCTTGATAACCAGTATCATGAACCTGCTTATGGACTGGCTCTGTTAACTCAGGGATTTCCATCCAGCTCGGAATATGTGAAACAGGACGAGTTGTTAGTTACAACAACATCATCACAAACATGAAGGAAGAGCTTCTTCTGAGACAAGAGCAGCTGAATATATATTAGATAGATTTCAGACAGATTATTGGACAGATGGTGCAGGAAGCTTTCAGCTGGCAGGTGACACAATATAAAGACTATATTCAGCTCCACCCAGGTTCGAGTTAAGACACCAGTCATAGTCCACTGAAGCCAACAAGGTATAATATATACAAAATTCGTATTCCAAAACATTTTATTTGGTCTGAACAGATGGAAGCAGGTCCCGCTACTCTTGAATGCATCTTATACTACATAACATTCTACAACAAGGACTTGCAACTCTGAAATTTCCCACCAACACATGTGAAAGAGGAGCTAGATAATTTTGTTCGGCAGGAAGCCGTGTTCGATACTTGTTCAGCTGACGTTTATTAACATATCTGCTCTGGTTTTATCATTTCTGACGTACCAAATGTAAGTACAGACAAGCAGTTAGCAGATATCTTTACAATACGTTAAACAATGTAGTTTAACCGCTCATTAACGTTAGCGCTCCTCCACTGATAAACATGGCATTAGCTACCTTTGTGGCCAGTTTAATTTAGCAATGGGAAGCTTTAGCTGCTGTAAGCAATGTTAGAGAATAGGGCTGAAGGATTTAGGAAAAAATCGAATTGCTATATTTATGCCAGAGATTGCGATTAAGATTCAATTAGATTTTTTAAAGTTTAACTAATTTTCAATAATCATTAAGTAATATATAAAACATGTCATGGAGCATTACAACATGTGACACCATGAAAAATGAATGGCACAATTTTCAAAATAAAACATGCTGTGCAGACCCCCGATTGTATATCAACAATAAACACAGTTAAAACAGACCCCAATGTATCGCAAAAGAAACATCTACCTACACAGACTTAAAATACATAGCATTCTGAATACAATCCCAATAATTAATCTTAAAAACAATGATTTGATTTGATGCCATGGTTTGAAAATGTACTATATGGTAGAATGAAATTCATCAATCTTTTCTTGGAGTACTAACATAACTTGGGTGTGAAAACATTTCTTATGAGCCACTCTCACCTCCCCCTTCTGATCCCTAAATTGCAATAAGTCTTCCCAAAACATTTTAAAAACATGAATTTTCTCCGATACATTTGGGCTTACCTTCTCTATGTCACCTAGGGTTAGACAAAGGATTAGATTTGTAGACAAATCACTAAAATCTTAACAAAAAATACAAGATCCATATTGAAGCTGCAAGTAGCATTGGACGGGCCCTTGTGAAGCATGTCAGGGTGTGCCAGGGCTGCACCACAGGAGCCACAGCTCTGCCAACACGGCTTTGAATTGACAAGCGCTTTGGACACTGCACAAAGGACTTAAACATCACTCCCTGTGTCACCTAGTTGGCACTAGAGAGCACCTAGTAACTACACATTATGTCCCAGTACATCAAGTGTAGATATGGGGTCATTTTGTTTCAATACTATTTGTCTGAACAATCTGATCAATGTGTAAATGTGTAATATGTAAATATAAAACACTTTCCACAAACACAAAATAAAGATTTCTAAACTCACAAAAATATTTTGCAAATATAAAACCAATCTGGAAATACACAAAAAAATTCCACAAAAAACAAATCAGGTGAATATGTATGTAATAAATTAACCACATTTGTGAATATCTTCCTAACATTTACAACTTTCAAAAGGCATTTGTGAGTCCAGTTTTAATGTATAAATTGTTGAAAAGCATTTGTGAATACCTTCCTAATATCTGTCATTTTCAAACAGGCATTTGTGAGTCCAGCTTGTATTTCTCAATCTCAGTTCTTCACACGGAGTTATGAAACAAACTTTCCGTCAGTAGAAAGAAAATTGACTTGTGTCACTCGGCCGTTTTCGGAGCTGCCAAAAAGCGCTAAATTGATCAAGGGCTAGACTGGGACAAAAATTCAGCCCTGGCCCTGTAGCCACGCCAGCCCACCTTACCACGCATCCCCATGAACACACATTCACTACTTAGGCTACATTTATGTACAGATGGTGAAACAATATAAGCAGCAGGCCGACTGTAAAAGTAAGTGTGTCACTTTGTGTTGAAAAGATGTCGTGATGTAAGGTGTGAGAATAGGTGTGCGATGAAAGACTTTGGTCACGAGAACAAGACGAAAAGATATTTTAACACTATTTTGAAGAAATATTCAATGATGAAATATATGAGTGGGGACCTGGGGATCCTCCCTCAGAAGATTTTGAGCATTAAACTCCTAATTTCCTGCATTCTGGAGACATTTTCTGCACCAATTTATGGAGTACATGTCTTTATTTATATGAATGGCAGCACAAAATTCAGGTGGCAGGTGACAATTCAACATTTAATAATATAATGCAGTAATCAGTAACTGTTTTTGTTGCTTAAGTAACTTTCTTGGACAATGCATATTTGTTTCTTCTATATTTAACCAATTATGCTTTCAAAACGTGACAGGGACATGTCCCCAGCGACCCCAGTGTAAATGACACCAATGGTAACAGATTTACATAGGACTTATGTCTCAGCATGTATACATTTCATCTCCTGTTACTGTCTTTCTCTACTGCAGAGTTCATTACAACCCAAACATTTTTCTGTGACTGTTTTCTTCCAACCTCTACCACCGTCCTCACTGTCTCTGCTAGGCCTACAGTAACATCTCTCTGGTAAGAGAAGATCTCCATGGAGAAATGCCACGCTGGTTAGAACTAAAAAAAAAAAAGAGTGTCAAAAAGTTGAACGCAGGTGGCGGAAACAAATCTCCAGGTTCCTTATGACATCTATAAACAGAGACTTCGCATTTATAATTTAGAGCTGAGAAATGCAAGGCGGTCCTTCTTCTCTGACATCATCACCAAAAACACTAATAATCCACGTGCCCTGTTTGCTACAGTCGACAGGCTAACCAACCCTCCTGTGTCTGTAGCCTCTGAACTTCTATCCACCAGGGCCTGCAATGAATTTGCCTCCTTCTTCACAGACAAAATCCAAACAATTAGACAAGCAATCAGTGCCTCCATGTCAGTAACAGGATATGTCTTGTCCCTGTGTCCACTTAAAAACAATTCATGTACCATGAGACAATTTGATTCTATTAACCATAAAAAACCTGGAGGACAAAATACAACATCTGAAATCCTCCTCATGATGCCTTGATATTCTGCCAAAAGGTTTTTTCAAAAATGTTTCTAAATGCATGGCCTCAGATCTACTACAAATTGTTAACATGTCTCTCCTCTCAGGTTTTTTCCCACAGGCCCTGAAAACTGCAGTCATTAAGCCACTCTTAAAAAAGAGCAATCTAGACAGGTCACTAATAAGCAATTATAGGCCCATATCAAATCTCCCATTTTTAAGTCATCATTGAAATCATTGAAAAGGCTGTTTTTCAACAGCTTAGTGCTTTCTTGGCACTAAAGAACTGTTTTGATGTCTTCCAGTGAGGATTTCAACCACACCACAGCACTGAGACGGCTCTTGTTAAGGTCTTCAATGACATCCATTTAAACACTGACAGTGGCAGAATTTCAGTCTTAGTATTATTGGATCTCAGTGCTGCATTCGACACGGTCGACCACAACATATTACTAGACAGACTTGAAAACTGGGTTGGACTTTCTGGCACTTGACTAAAATGGTTTGCATCCTACTTAAAGGACAGGGACTACTTTGTGTCTATAGGTAATCACACATCTGAGCTGACAAAAATGACATGTGGAGTTCCCCAAGGGTCCATTCAGGGACCTCTTTTGTTTAACATTTACATGCTTCCACAGGCTAAGATTATGAAAAATAACAAAATATGTTACTATAATTATGCAGATGACACACAGATTTACATAACAATATCACCAGGGAACTATTACCGGTTAACGGTTGAATGTGACAGAATTTTCTTCAATTAAACAAAGATAAAACTGAAGTTATTGTTTTTGGAGCCGGGGAAGAACGATTGAAAGTCAGTGCTCGACTTCAATCTGTAATGTTAAGAACTACAAATTAAGCCAGAAATCTTGGTGTAGTCATGGACTCAGACCTTAATTTGAGGAGCCACATTAAGACAATTAAAAGTAAGCCTACGATCACCTGAAAAATATATCAAGGAATAAAGGACTTATGTCTCAGCAAGACTTGGAAAAACTTCAGTTACTGTTACAGTCGACTCGACTACTGTAACGGTGTCCTTACAGGGCTCCCTAAGAAATCCATCAGACAGCTGCAGCTGATTCAGAACGCTGCTGCTCGAGTCCTCACTAAGACCAAAAAAGTGGATCACATCACTCCAGTTCTGAGGTCTTTACATTGGCTTCATGTATGTCAAAGAATTGATTTCAAAATCCTGCTGTTAGTTTATAAAGCACTAAATGGTTTAGGGCCAAAATACATTTCTGATCTTCTGCTTCGTTATGAACCATCCAGACCTCTCAGGTTGTCTGGGGCAGGTCTGCTTTCTGTCCCCAGAGTCAAAACTAAACAAGGAGAAGCAGCGTTCAGTTTTTATGCTCCGTATATCTGGAACAAACTCCCAGATAACTGCAGGTCTGCTGAAACTGTCAGTTCTTTTAAATTAACACTGAAGACTTTTCTTTTTATCATTGCTTTTAATTAAATATTTAAGACTTTTCTTATTACCACTGCCTTTAACTAGTAGATTGATAACTTACACTGCACTGTAACTTTTACTGTCCTGTTTTCGTTTTCTTTGTTTTTAGATATTAACACTATTTAAAAAGCTTAGAGTGCTCTTTTGATTCTACCATCTCACACGCCTGATCCTCAGTTAACAGAGCCGAGTACAATTACAAGGATTAGAGTCCCTGTTTTGTCCGCTGTTAACTTGTTGACAGGGCCCGCTGTCAACCTCTTTTACCAGAGTTTGAAGCGTGGACAATCTGGATTTACATTGACGACTTTCTAAAGAAGGGTTAGAGTCCCCTTAGGGTTAGAGTCACTAAGTAACTGAAGAGGTGATGGAGTGGGAGATCCTTCTCTCACCCCTACTGATTATAAACCTAAGATGCAAAAAATATTAAATGCATATCTTGTTCTCTTACATTTACTGGCATCACCACAATGGTAACAGAGCTTTTGCTCCGCTGTTTTGCTGCTCTAGTCAGAAAGACGGTGGGGAAATGAAACAACGTTTAACTTATTTTAAAAACCTGAAAGATCCGGGGCTTTTGACAAAACATTCGGGGCTTAAGCCCAATTAGCCCCCGCTCCGCCTATGGAGCCTTCATTCAAACATAACTAATGAGGCTCCCCTTGTAACCCTGTAGTTACACCTTAATGTTAGTATCCACTGCATGGACTGTATAAAAGGTGTCCACTGATATGCCCATACTCTCTAATTACAGTCACAACAAGCAATGTGCTGTTCTCCCATTCTTACTCTGTATAGACATAGGTATTTACACATGGCATGTGGGCGGAATATAAAATGTAAACAGTTATAGTTTAATGACGATTATTTATTCCTGTGTGTTGTTTTGGGGTATTTTCCACATTGCTCTTGTTGTTCTTCTCCTCATTCTTCTTGTCCTCTTCTGAGAAAAATGTGGTTGTCTCAAAAAAGGAGTTCTCACCTATTCCTCCCCTGCTTTGCCCATAAAGAGAAAAAAACTGTTACTGCTGGTTATGTGCAGAAAAGACTCTAATAATCATAAAACATAGCTCAACACGAACATTTAAGCAAACATTTAATTCAACAGTCAAGGTTTGTTTTTAGCTTCACACCATTAACATTAACTAGACGCTGTGGGATTTCACACTGCTTAAATTAGGCTAGAGGCTTTTCCCTCTACTCACAGCTTAACAAAATACATGTATAATATATACTATTTCTTACTCACCGCACAGATCACACAGCTTACTTCTTGTTGCCAGTAGGTGTGATTATAACTGACAATTGACCTTTCGCTAAGCTAGGTTTAGGAAAGAGAATAAATCGTTCTTTTCCTATCAACCTCTCTGGGTGGTGACTGTAACTATTACAAGTGCCCCAGGAACTGCGTTTGACCATATCTTATTGGCCAGCTGTGTATTCGGGGCGTGGCTTAGTGAAGGGTCAATTGGCATGTTGATGTGTTCAGTGCAGGACTGTCATAATACATGTCAAATTAACAAGGGCTGCACAATTAATCTAATTGCAATTGACATCATCCTGTGGTATTACATAACCGCAAAAAGGGTGCAAATTAACAACACAAAATAGTGTGCTGTGTGTGACTCTCGTCTTTGTGTTTGCTGCAGTCTGCTCATTATCCACGCCCACAACAGGCTCTCGCATGTCTTAAAAATAGATACGTGTCAACCAGAAAACTGATTTATGAGCAGTGTGCAGGTAATGATAAAGAAAACAACCTACTGCAACCCCCCTCCCCATCCCGATGCTAGTCGTTCAAAACATTGTCGGACTTGCCACCGGAGCACGGACTTCAATGCCGGTGCGCCGGATGCTCTCATTGTCTTACCACTTTAGAGAGGCTGAAGTGGTAAGAGAGAAGAAAACAGGGGAAAGATAAGGAATGTTTGGGTTTGGCTCGCTGGCCATTTAACGTTAGCTGTATCAGTGCCTTGTGTTGTTCAACATGTTCAACTTTTCATAAAGCCAATGTGCTGGTCAGTGGCCGTATTTCCATCAACGTTTTTTTTAATGCGCATAGGTGGTGATGGCGTAATGGACATGCCTTTGGTGTGAGAGACCCAGGTACAATCCCCCACTGTGACCCATCCACCACTGTGTCCGTGAGCAAGACACTTAACCCCTAGTTGCTCCAGAGGCGTGCAACCTCTGACATGTATGATGGAAATGGCAAAATTCGACAAAAAGTCCTTAATTTCGCAAAAAAGATTTTACGCTCAGTTGGTGTTTTTTTTTGTCAACAAGAGTAAATGCGCTAAATGGGAGACGGAAAAACTTTTTCCGAATAAGTTCTGATGTAGCTAACTTGTAACTCACGACTGATCAGCTGTTTCTGCAGTCAGCATCTTGCACGGTTGTGCAGAGTTCTGCGTGCCGAGAATTTCATGCACCTCGTGGCTGGTAATGCTCAATTATGCTGACAAAATAGGTGGATGCAAATCTCGACAGGTAGCCTTCATCATCTGTTCTGCCAAATTATGCATTCACCTCTTAAAAGGTCCTTTTCATATACTTTGCTCTGCACACTGATCAAACGGGGTTATCAGCGAATATTTTTCGCTGAATCTCAAAGAATGCTACTTCTACTGAGTGTAATAAAATATTAACAACTCTAAATGTTCATAAAATAAATACTTTGAATCATTTATCACCATTGATGTACCCCACAAAAGGATATAATAGCATTTAAAAGCATTATTTGGAGGTGCATGCAATCCTCGGCAGGTGTGCAAAACTCTGCAACACTGGATATTCCCATAACGTTTGGAGACATGGCCGGCAGCAACTTGCCCACTGGACCTCTCTCCATTTGTCTAAGATCAATGGCCCTCAGGTTCATGCGACTGGTTTGGAACCCATACGTCGTGTTTATTACAGCCATGTGTAACATCAACTACTGACGTAACTACGCTTGCCGTAGCCTGGGTTTATTCGCTCCAAACCAGCTGATGGAACCATACTTATTTCACAGTCTCTTTTTATTCTTTTTGGCAACATTTCAAAAGTACGCTTAAAATTCGCATGACAATTAGGCAAGGCAAGTGTATTTGTATAGCACATTTCAGCAACAAGGTCATTCTAAGTGCTTTACATAAAACAAACAGGGAAAAAGTAAAAGAAAATTAAATTTAAAAAATTTAAAAAATAAAGTTACATAGAAAATAAAAACAGGCAAGTCTCTCACCTTTGCTTATTTTACTCCTTTGATTTCCCATCTCCCACTCTACCCATTATTCCTTAGATACAGTTGTCTCTATCCAGATTGTCTACGCTACAAACTCTGGTAAAAGCGTTTGACAGCGGGACCCTGTCAACAAGTTACTTAGGGACTCTAACCCTAAGGGGACTCCAAGATGGAAACATGGCTAGTGTCACTTTTGTCAACTGACCAATCACAGCTACAGTAAACTTTCAAATGTTTGACATGATTATTAACAAGTTAGTACTTAGCATTTACAAATTTCCGACCAATGTAGAGCTCCTTTCCTGCACAAGGATTGAATGAATAAAACAACCCACAGAAATGAAACAGCTATAACTGGATTTAATAATCAACTAGTGGTAAAATATCATACTATTATACATATATATATAGTAATTAATATATTATTACACTAACGGTATACTATTAACTGAACATTATACTCCTACTTAATGTTATAATATTATACTAATACTCTCCAGGTTGCAGATGGAGTCTCTGCAGTGGACAGATGTAGATTTAGCCAGAGTCACAATGCCAGTGTGCCAATATTTGCTCCTTTTAGCCTCCTCCTCCTCAGAGAAACCCTTGTTCTCTTTTAAGGTTATTTTTATAAATACAATTTATCATTTAAAATGTTCAAAATGAAGCAGTGTGAATGCGTTGGTGGGATTTAAGCTGACGACACTGAGAAAAAGTTTTCCCACATTGGTCACACGAGTACGGCTTCTCCCCTGTGTGAACACGTTGATGGCATTTTAGCTCTCTTGATCTAGTGAAAGCTTTCCCACATTGGTCACACCAGTACGGCTTCTCCCCAGTGTGAACACGTCTGTGATTTACTAGATCACTTGATATAGTGAAAGCTTTCCCACATAGGTCACACCAGTACGGTTTCTCCCCAGTGTGAAAACGATGGTGCCTCTTTAATTCAACTGATGTAGCGAAAGCTTTCCCACACTGGTCACACCAGTATGGTTTCTCCCCAGTGTGACCACGTCGATGGACATTTAGGTTACTTGATGTACTGAAAGTTTTCCCACATTCTCCACACGAGTATGGTTTTTCTCCAGTGTGAACACGACGGTGCCTTTTTAAGTCACGTAATGTAGCGTAAGCTTTCCCACATTGGTCACACCGGTGTGGTTTCTCACCAGTGTGAAGACGTCTGTGATTTACTAGATCACCTGATATAGCAAAAGCTTTCCCACATTGGTCGCAGCTGTATGGTTTCTCTCCAGTGTGAATACGTCTGTGTCTTCCTAGGTTCCATGATGCAGTGAAAGCTTTCCCACACTGGTCACACCTGTGCGGTTTCTCTCCAGTGTGAAGCCTCTGATGAATCTTTAAATATCCAGATGTTGTGAAGGATTTGTCACAGTGCTGACAGCGGTGACGTTTGAGTCCCTCTCCTCTCCGTTTCTATAGCACAGACAGACATACAGAGAGACAGACAATGACTGAGAGGTCCTGCTGTAGTGAGCTATTTAGGACCATAAATGACATTTAGAGCATGTCTGTGGAACATAACCCTCAATGTTCAAGTTTGATTGCCAACTAATGCATTACCACCTGTGACGATAAACTGCAGGAGTGTGTCCACAGAGGGACCTGGGGAAACGGCATTAAAGGAACCGTTCTAAGCTGGTTAAAGTTTTAATTATCAGATAGATCTCAGTTTGTACATGCTAACAAGGAAACCTCCATGCACAGCAAAGTTAGTCACAGAGTTCAACAAGATAACTTCATGTTAGTTTCTAACCCAAAACTTAGCTAACATTTATGACATTTCTTGATTTGCCCTCCACGCCGCACCCCAACCAGCCAAGGCAGGTTAGGATTCAGCTTAAAGTGTCTACCTGCTAAAAGGAAGTTTTCCCTGCCTTTGTCAGCAAGTGCTTGCTCATGGAGGAAATTGATCGGCCTCTGTAAATAATATCACAAAGACCACATTCTAGACCTCTGTATGGAAAGTGCAATGACATAACTTCTGTTATGAATCGGAACTATTTAAATGAAATTTACTTAAAAATTCCCATCCCAAATACTTGTAAACTTTTACAGAGGAGCAAAATAAAGCATCCTGACTGGAAACATCAAAGGGTGTGGACCAGAGGGCTGCACCAGTTTTGCCCCGCAGAGAAGATTCCAGAGTTGAATGGCTATTATCATGAACACCAGGCGTCCAACATGAATGGATTCAAGTTAGTCTATCTGTTCTTAACACAATGCTGTCAATCTCAAAGACCCACCTTCAAATAAGTTATTAACAAGCATGTAAGGAGCCTAGCTAATAAGGACGGCTATATTAATGTCAGAACATTAACGTCAACGTGCTGTACAAAGCTGCTAGTCAATATCACTTGCGCTTGTTTAAAGCAATCCATATTACTATCTTCAGTTTGGCCTGCAAGAAGTGGAGCTATTTGTTAATGCTTGCCTTTAGTAATGCATGGTAGAGACAGCCAGCTACATTAGCATGAATTGGCTGCTGTTAGCTCATTAACGTTCAATTTTGATTTGTCGTTTTACCACTTCACAGCTTCTCCACATAATAAATAATAATACATCATAAGGGTGCAGGAAAACAACACAGTGGAATATTGTTAACATGTTCAATTGTTTATTAAATATATACTACTAAAAAAAATAAACAATCACAGTTAAAATGATCAAAATAAAAAGTTAATAGTAAACAAAACTATTTACGTTTAAAATAAAACATACTAACAATCTTAAACATGACGCACACTCTCTCCTCCTGACAGCCATTTATTTTATTTTTATTTTTTTACACAAATGCAAATGTGCAGTGGATTCGAGTCGCCTCTTTCCTGATTGACAGAACCATAACTTACTAAATGAACATCATGTTGTATTGAAGAACACTTGAAACTAGCTAATGAGAACCAGAAAGTAAATAGACTGGCTTTGCTTAAGTGTCTGATTGTAGTTGAATACAAGTATAAACCATGTCAAAATTCTTGCTCAATCTTCATACTTTGCAGAATTGCAAACTTGATCAAAACTGTAAGTAGTTTGGTTATACTGTTCAGTAACTTACAAAATAGTCAAATCAGAAGATTGCGTATCGTGATCCCTCCTGAAATAAATCATAAGATATTTCTGCCATATCGCCCACCCCTAATTGTCAGCACGAACTGTTGAAATGTAACCACACTTTTAAATAAGGCTGCACGATTAATCGCAATTATGATGTCACCCTGTGCAAACAGCAGAAGGGTGTGATACTCTTGTCTCTGTGTGCACTGAGGTGTGATCACAATTCACGCCCACACCAGGCTCTCGCATATGCCTCTAAAACAGATGTGTAGGAACCAGAAAAATTATTTATGAGCAGTGTAACAATAAAGACAACAACCCGTATCACCCTTCCCTGCCACGGCGCTAATCGTTCGAAATATAGCCGGTGGCTCAGTGGCCGCTTGAGCAGTGCGTTATACTAACAGCGATAGAGATGAGTCTTTTTTTTTTTTTCTTTTCATCTTTATTTAATAAGAAATATAATTTACAGACCAAAATCTACAGAAACTCTACATGCTTATACATTTATGCTCACATTCATACCCCAGAACACACATGAGAAAAGATTTTCCCTATTAATAAAATGGTATTTAACAAAAGAACACTATCTGTAAAATGACCAAGTACAATAGTTTGTGGTGTTATGGTCAGTTCTATCCTAGACGTCTTTAACCAAACTTGGACACTTGACCAGAATTTATATACAAATGGACAAAAGTAAAATAAATGCCATAGGTCTTCCTCTTCTTCCTCACAGAATCTGCAATGTGGACTATTTTCAATGTGGTATAAATATAACATTTTTTTAGTTGCAGTTATCTTGTAAAAAAATTTCGATTGGAATATTCTTGAATATGAATCTACTGTAGTGTTATAAATTGATCTAAAATATTCTTTCCATGGAATTGGTGCATTAATTTCATCTTCCCAGTATTGGCAGACCCTGTGAGGAAAAAGTGCAAAACCTGCAGAATACAACTTCCAATTATAAATTATTTTATTTATTTTTATATTACATAACCATTTTTTACATCGTACTTTTGGGAGACAAACCAATTGCTTGTGTTTATTTTGTATTTTTTGTTTCCAGCCAATTGGAATTGCTGAGACAATCTGATTGAATTGATACAAATCCAAACATTCATTAAATTGTATTGAAAAATCATAAAATGAAATAAAGTGACCAGACGTATCTAAGAAGTCATTCACAAAAATTAAACCATTTTGAATACATATATTCCACAAAAGTGGTTGGTCTCCTATAGTAATTTCAGAATTCATCCACAGTAACTGATTCTGCATATCATCTAAAGTATCAGGAGGATGGTACTGAAAATTCAACCATGCTTTAAGTACGTCTTTAAAAAAAGGTGAAAGTTCTTTTAATTGATTCCGAAATATTCCTTTGATATGTAATGGTTTTAATTGAAAAAAAGGAAATAAATCCGAGCCAAAAAAATAAAAGGATGTGTACAATCTTTTACTGGTAAGCCATTTTCTGTGATTATATATTTTATTAACCCAAGAAGCTTTTATAGAACTATTCATTGCTTGGAGATTTTTTAGATTTAATCCACCATTTTCATATGAATTGTATAAATATTGTCTCTTAATTTTATCTGGTTTACTATTCCATAAAAATTTTAAAATGCTTTGTTCAAAGCATTTAAAAAAGGAATTGTCAGGAGTTGGAAGGGTCATTATTAAATAAACAAATTGGGGGATTACCAATGACTTAATCAGTGTGACCCTTCCTTGTAATGTAAGTGAGCTGCTCCTCCATGGCTGTAAAATTCTATCTACTTTTTGCATTTTTTTATCGTAATTGTATTTGACAATATTTTGGAAATTGTCTGGTATGTGAATACCTAAAATATCTACAGAGCCATTTGTCCATCTAATAGGAGCTGAACAATTTAAATTGAAATCTGTACCATTTAAAGTCCCTAATCTCAATATATGGCACTTCTCAAAATTTGGTTTCAAACCTGATATTTTTGAAAACATATTTAGATCTGTAATCAAGGATTCCAAAGTAGATTGTTTTGGTTGAATAAAAAAGGTTGCATCATCAGCATACATTGTAAGTTTTGTCTCTATACCATTTGGCTTCAAACCTATGATATCTGTATTCTTTCTAATTTTTATTGCTAATATTTCAATACATATCAGGAACAAATATGGTGACAATGGACACCCCTGACGAACCCCTTGTGTTAGGGGAAATCCAGTAGATAAATACCCATTATTTATAACTCTACTGCTGGTATGTTTATAGAGCGTCTCAAACCATTTGATAAAATTCTCTCCAAAATTAAAATAACAAAGACATTTC
>NC_060161.1:36805774-36810202 GCF_021292245.1 Micropterus dolomieu
GTGATTTCCTGTCAGAGCACAGCAGCATCCAGAGAGAGTAAAACAATGAAGGAAAGAGCAGAAGATGGAGGAACAGCAGCACTCTGTTCTCTTTATTCTTCATCTTTATTGGTCTGTCTGCTTAATGAGCAGCAGGTGGCGCTCAAACACAGTCTGACTCTTCAACAAAACCTCTGGAAGCTGTTAGACTCTGAAGGACTGAGAGTGAAAGTCTGGAGGTTTCTTTTGACCCCAAACAGACTCAGAGGACAAAGAGTGGGCTTTTGTTTTCCACAAGTGATGCAGTTCATTAGAAAACATGATATTTAATAAGGAATGTGAGAGCGAGAAGACGATAAAGAGGTTTTCCACCTTTGTAAATCAGCTTCCACCGCTTGTTTTGGTGCTGCTGCACAGACGACATCAGAATCTGAAGCAGGTTAGAAAGAAAATGTTGATCATTTATTTCTGCGTTCTGAGGATATGTGAGTTATTCCTACAGACACTTTATTTAATTACAAGCTGTGATCAACTTTCTGCTCAGACATGTTCACATTTACCTGTTTTACTTTGTTTTCTACTCAAAGAGCTACAACCAGTGGAGTGAGGACAGAATGAAGCTCATAACACATTACAACAGGCTGATACATAAAATCAGGTAATGTTTAAGACATTAAAGGTTAAAAATCTCTTTAAAATCTTCTTTGAAATATTTTCCTTAAAGACTAAAGTCTCGTGGGTTTGTGTTGTGACTTCCTGTTTTATTTTGTTAAATTCTTCCTCATGTTTCTTTGTGAACTTTATTCATTCTGTGTTTCACTTTGTAACTCACCTGTCCTCTCGTTTCAGACTTCCCGTCCTTGTGTTTTGCCGTTTCCACCTCTCTCCTGTGAACATATTGTTTGGTGGGTTCCCTGGTCTTTGGTCTTTATCTCCCATCAAGCGTCCCCGGCCGTCTCCTGTGTTCTTCCGTCATTTGTGTTTCTTTCCTTCTCTGTGGATTTTGAATTACTGCCTGTACCTGTCTCGGATTTGTTTGCTTTATAGACTGCCTGCCTCTCCGTTGGTTAAGTTTGATCTCTTTCTTGTTAATAAACATCACAAACTATACCTCCTCTGAGTTTGGGTCCAGATCTCTTCTTTTTCTTTTTCTGTGCTTATCTCAGTGTAACAGAAAGGGCCAACACTAATGAACCCGTGTGTACCAAATCATTAAGCCACTGAAGAATAGTTTTAGGTCACCAAATAGTGCAGACACACTTTGTAAGCTTTGTACACGGGCTAAATTTATCTCAAATGTAGCCTACAAATATCATCACTAATCAGGGGCGGATTGGCCATCTGGCAATTCTGACATATGCCAGAGGGGCTGGACTATTTGTTTTGGGGTGGGCCGGTCAGATTGATATTAATATCAGTGTTCCCCCACAAATCGAACTATATTTGGTGACCCATTTAAGCATTTTGCAGAGAAACACAGAGAGAAATGATCATCCACTACACTATAAGACTCAGACGGCGGTTATTTCACAAGCACGGATCAGGTAAAGTAACAGTGAACACTTTGGTGCAGGTACAACTGGGTACAATGTTGGTTTCGGTTTCGATTGGCCTCCTCATTAAAAAGCCTCCTCTGCGCACCCGTGGAAATCATCTTGCGAGTGCTGTCATTTCGTCCACTTTATTTAAGAGCCCACTGCTGATAGAGAAAGTCAAGAGGGCTGACAAATACAGGGAGAGAGAAGAAAGAGGTAGGGCAAGCCGCTGTGTTTGCAGCAGAGGAGTCTGTTCTGTGCGGAAATATTAGAAGTGAAGGCAAAGAAAGCAGAATTAAGTTGGCTTGTGAGTAATATTTTTAATTAATGTGTGTTTAATCCAATGTTGTGCGCAGTGTGTGAGAAAACATCTTTCTGCAATGTTCTGTAGGCTACTGTGTTCATGAATGTTGCTGGAATCTGTACAGACAGAGAGTCTTCTTGTAGGCTACCAGTGCTGAGAGGAAGGATGCTACTGTAGGCCTAGCAGAGACAGGGAGTGTGGCAGAGGTAGGAAGGAAACAGTCACACAAAAATGTTTGGGATGTAATTGATTCTGCAATAAAGAAATACAGTAACAGCAGACAAACAGAGAGCACAAAGGCTGAACAACTGACTCAGATGGACAGCCATTGTTTTAACTGATTGTGTAATTTTGAGCCAGTCACATACATGAAATGTTACAAATCGGTTGACACCATTGGTGTCATTTACACTGGGGTCGCTGGGGACATGTACCAAAATATAGAGTTTAATGTAGCAAAATTGTTTAAATATGTTCTGAAAAATAGCTTGGAACAAGAATATTATTTGCACAATAATAAAACATGCTATGCAATTTAAATATAGAAGAAACAAATGTGCATTGTCCAAGAAAATTACTTAAACAACAAAGCTACTGATTACTGCATTATATTCCATTTTATTGTTATATTCTGAATTGTCACCTGCTATTTTGTGCTGACATTCATATAAATAAAGACATTTACTCCATAAATTGGTGCAGAAAATGTCTCCAGAAAGCAGGAAATTAAGAGTTTAATGCTCAAAATCTTCAGACTCCCCACTCATATATTTCATCATCGAATATTTCTTCAAAACAGTGTTAAAATATCTTCTCGTCTTGTTCTCGTGACCAAAGTCTTTAATCACACCCCTATTCTCAGACCTTATGTCACCACCTCTTTTCAACACAAAGTGACACACTTGCTGTTACAGTCGGCCTACTGCTTATATTGTTTCACCATCTGTACACAAATGTAGCCTAAGTAGTGAATGTGTGTTCGTGGGGATGCGTGATGAGGTGGGCTGACGTGGCTACAGGGCCAGGGTTGAATTTTTGTCCCAGTCCGCCCCCATCACTAATCGAGTTTACTTTGAGCTCAGGATCAGGAGGACGGCTGCTTTAATCCAGACAATTTCTCCGCATGAACCTGAACTGTGAGCGAGACCTTTTGGATGTAGAAGAACGCAGAACATTAATTAACATTCCTAGATCCTGACAGGTCCTGTTGCAGTATCGGGAGATTTAAACATGAACTTAATATTGCTGTGGCTCGTGTGTATCTTAATGGGAAGAGACTTCACCCTACTTCACCCATCCGGAAATTTACAATCCAAAACTCCTCGCTAACAGCACAGCTCTCCGTTACTGCGCGCACAAGGTTTTCATGCGTTTCCCCAGGTTAGGGCTCAGTCTTCCTCTGTATGCAGCCTCATCCCATTATTGCATGTTACTAACACAACTTCTCCCCTTTCTGGTAGTCTTGTGCTTTCTCGTCCCTCTCCTCTCTCCTATCACTTCCTGCAGGTGTTTCTGGCTCTGGAGCTGTGGAGTCTGGATCTGTGGTTGCGGGTCACCTGCTGCCCCCGTGTTCCTGCTCGACACCCTCTGCTGCAACAACTATTGTTACTAGTCTTATTGTTATTATTGTTATTATAATCATTGACATTACAATTGTTATCATTAACACTACTATAAATATCTGTACCATTTTTCATTTAGTCTATAGCAACATCACCTTTACTGTCTGTACCCCTGTGTGTGTATTTTGTAGGCTGCCTCCCTCCCCTCTCTCTCTCTCTCTCTCTCTCTCTCTCCCCTTCACCCCAACCGGTCGAGGCAGATGGCCGCCCACCCTGAGCCATGGTTCTGCTCGAGGTTTCTGCCTCTTAAAAGGAAGTTTTTCCTTGCCTCTGTCGCCTAGTGCTGCTCTTGGTGGGAACTGTTGGGCTTCTGTAATCATATCATAGAGTCACGGTCTAGACCTGCTCTTTTATGAAAAGCGCTGTGAGATAACTGTTGTTGTGATTTGGCGCTATATAAATAAAATTGAATTGAAAATTGAATTGAAACCTGGAAGACCAAACCTGAACAGGTGGGATGAGCCAGCCAAGACAAATTTAATTGTGCTTCTTATGCCGTCTCCGTGTGCACCTGTAAACCTGAGAGACACTTTCAAATATGAAACATGGCGGTCTGAGGTTAACGCCAACCGATTTGTGGTGGAAATTGTACATTTCCTTGTGAAGAAATGAACAAATAAAGAAGTTACAACAAACATTTGTCTTTGTGATATTTATTAAGAGTAACAGAGTGATTCAGCTGAAGGGCAGAGCTCATACACCCGAGGGAGAGTCTGACAGATAAGACATTTAATGAGAGAAGCCTTTCTCAGTCTTAAACCACGGTGGAAACTCCTTTCTCACAGGAAAACATCACAAAAAACAATCTTACAGGTCCTTTTATCAAAACAGTGGTACCCTTAGTGGAAAATATAACACCACATTAGATTAGCAAAGTACACAAGGTAACGACATGTAGAGGATTAATAAAATCAGTTTGTTCCCCCTTCTGACCTGTGATCACTTTGAGCAGATAAAATCAGTTAATCAATGAATGCTCTCATCTTAC
>NC_060161.1:36810302-36819325 GCF_021292245.1 Micropterus dolomieu
ACACGCCTTCATCTCATCACGCCTGGATTATTGCAACAGCCTTTTCACCTGTTTAACCCAAAAATCTATTGATCGACTCCAGACTGTCCAGAACTCAGCTGCCAGGCTTTTAACCAGAACAAAGAAATATGACCACATTACTCCTATTTTAGCTTCATTACACTGGCTCCCAGTATGTTTTAGAATTGACTTTAAAATTCTATTGATCACTTTGAAAGCTCTTCATGGCCTCTCGCCTTGTTATATTTCTGACCTTTTAGTCCCATACGCACCAGCACGTACCTTGAGATCCTCGGGCAGAGGTCTGCTGTCTGTTCCAGAGTCTCGACTGAAAACTAAAGGGGACAGAGCGTTTGCTGTCAGGGCCCCGAGGCTCTGGAACAGCCTGCCCGAGGAAATCAGGTCGGCTGAGTCAGTGAACTCTTTTAAGTCCCTTCTTAAAACATACTTTTATAGGAGAGCTTTTCCCGATCTTATTTGACTTTATTTTATCCCTTTTATTTTATTGTATTTTACTAGTTTTATATTAATTTTTCATGCTCTTATCTTGTTTTTTTTTGTATTATTCTTTACACTTGTTAAAGCACTTTGTAACTTGTTTTTGAAAAGTGCTCTACAAATAAGGATTATTATTATTATTATTCAAAACAGTGTTAAAATATCTTCTCGTCTTGTTCTCGTGACCAAAGTCTAATCGAGTTTACTTTGCGCTCAGGATCAGGAGGACGGCTGCTTTTATCCGGACAATTTCTCCGCATGAACCTGAACTGTGTGCGAGACCTTTTGGATGTAGAAGAACGCAGAACATTAATTAACATTCCTAGATCCTGACAGGTCCTGTTGCCGTATCGGGAGATTTAAATATGAACTTAATATTGCTGTGGCTCGTGTGTATCTTAATGGGTAGAGACTTCACCCTACGTCACCCATCCGGAAATTTACAAAACATATCTCCCAAAACTCCTCGCTAACAGCACAGCTCTCCGTTACTGCGTGCACAAGGTTTTCATGCGTTTCCCCAGGTTAGGGCTCAGTCTTTGGGTCCAGAGGCTGCACGTTTGGGTTCAGCCAAGAGATGAACTCTTTCAAACAATAAGAAACCTAGAAGACCAAACCTGAACAGGTGGGATGAGCCAGCCAAGACAAATTTAATTGTGCTTCTTATGCCGTCTCCGTGTGCACCTGTAAACCTGAGAGACGCTTTAAAATATGAAACATGGCGGTCTGAGGTTAACGTCAACCGATTTGTGTTGGAAATTGTACATTTCCTTGTGAAGAAATGAACAAATAAAGAAGTTACAACAAACATTTGTCTTTGTGATTTTTATTAAGAGTAACAGAGTGATTCAGCTGAAGGGCAGAGCTCATACACCCGAGGGAGAGTCTGACAGATAAGACATTTAATGAGAGAAGCCTTTCTCAGTCTTAAACCACAGGGGAAACTCCTTTCTCACAGGAAAACATCACAAAAAACAATCTTACAGGTCCTTTTATCAAAACAGTGTTACCCTTAGTGGAAAATATAACACCACATTAGATTAGCAAAGTACACAAGGTAACGACATGTAGAGGATTAATAAAATCAGTTTGTTCCCCCTTCTGACCTGTGATCACTTTGAGCAGATAAAATCAGTTAATCAATGAATGCTCTCATCTTACTGTTTAAGCAGACGCATCATTAGACAAAAGAAATGAGCTTTGACCAACAACATGCTTCATGACAGAGACATACACCTTTAGTGAATCTGTGATTCTTTGAGTTGACTAGATTTGTCTTTGCTTTCAGTCTGAACAAAACCACATTCAGTAACAGAAAATAAAAACAGTGAATACAGATTCCTTGTTCCCCTGCAGCCGCACCATGGAGGCAGTAGAAACCATAAAGACACACCTGCTCCAAGACAACAACAGAACTAGCCTCAGCCCTGAACAGATAAGTAAATTACAGGACCTCTGTGTAAACACCACCTATTTCCAGTTCAACGGAGGGTTCGATAGACAGAAGCACGGCTGTGCAGTGGGCTCACCGGTATCTCCTATTGTGGCGAACATCTACTTGGAAGATGTGGAGGGAAAAACCCTCAACTCCTTCAGAGGAGCAGCACCGAGCCACTGGTACAGATATGTGGACGACACCTGGGTCAAAATTAAATTGCGGGGGATTTCGGACATGGCGGGTAACAGTCACTCCCACTGGGCGCTTTGGCGTGTTGAAAAATTTTAGTCTTGTCAAACGACTGAAATAACAAACAAATTGCAATTTGAGTTTCCCCAACTGCTGAGAGAGACGAGGTTGAGCTCCCCTGTATTGGCTGCTATGTAACTTTAGCTAAATTTGTACAAAGTACTTGTGCATAGTTGAGAACATACAAGCTAAACTGGTGTGCAGCTCTGTCCTGTAGACATACTGTACATGATAGTTCAATTATATTTCAGTTTTTAGGACACTGGTTGTTACAGAAATATTAAATGCTTTGTCATTTAGTCAGAATTTGGGAGTGTAGTTACTCTCAAAGCGTCATCACATGACGCTAATCCATCACAGTCACGTGATAATGTGGAGAGGAATCGGCTAACTTTGCTCTCTACCAGTTTTAGACTGATGCAGTGTGAATGCATTCATGTCTTTTGAGAAACTGATTGCTAGTAGACGTTTTCCCACATTGGACACAGCTATATGGTTTCCTCCCAGTGTGACAATGTCTGTGGACTTCTAGGTAACATAGTCTAGTGAAAGCTTTCCCACACTGGTCACAGCTGTACGGTTTCTCTCCAGTGTGAACAAGTTGGTGGCTTTTAAGGTTACTACCCTGGGAAAACATTTTCCCACATTGTTCACACCAGTACGGTTTTTCTCCATTGTGAACGCGTGTATGGGTTATTAGGTGACCTTTTTGATTGAAGGCTTTCCCACAGTGCTCACAGCTGTACGGTTTCTCTCCAGTGTGAAAACGTACGTGCCGTTTTAGTACATCTAATGTAGTGAACGCTTTCCCACACAGGTCACAGCTGTACGGTTTCTCTCCAGTGTGAACACGTACGTGCCGTTTTAGGACACCTAATGTAGTGAACGTTTTCTCACACAGGTCACAGCTGTACGGTTTCTCTCCAGTGTGAAGTCTCTGATGAATCTTTAAATGTCCAGATCTTGTGAAGGACTCGCCACACTGCTGACAGCGGTGATGTATGGATTTCTCACTTCCTCTCTGTTTCTATAGCAAAAGACAGACATACAGACAGAAAAACAGGTGTCATGGTGGAGCGAGCTATCTGGAACCATAAATTACATTTAGAGCATATATGTGGAACAAAACCCCACAATGTTAAAGTATGACGAATGCATTACCGTCTGTGACAACCAACAGCAGGGATGTGTCCACAGAGGGACTTGGGGTGGCGCAGACGTCTATAGGAATCTGATTAATGACCGTTTCTGGTAACACAGAAAGGGTTAGGGTATACCAGGGGATCCTACTAACAATTTGAGCCAATCAGTGGCAAAAATAAGCACTTAAGGGGACGTACTTGGGCGGGGAGCAATTGCCCTCAAGGATTAAGTTGAAGCCCTGTTTCCCTGCTGCCGACTGTGGCGCACTCGCTCAACACTGGAGAAGTCTCTAAAAACTTTATCCCAATTTATCAAATAGAAACAATAAATGGGAAAATCCCAAACTTAACCTTGTGTCTATTCCAGGAAGCCGGTTTATAAACCTCTCAGGCTAACCCTGTTTGTTTGTGCATGGTGAATGAAAAAAGCCATCATAACAGGAAGTAGCTCACTGAAGCAGTCTGCTTCAAACAAGAGAACCGAGCCTGCACCCGAAGCAACTCCACATTGGTGACCTGCAGCTAGACACCCGTGTATCCTTTTTTTGGACTTCCAGTGAAAAAGTGGCTGCTTCTCAAGTCTCTTAATTGCTTCCCTCACTTGCGTGTTTTCCATGTGTCTTAGTCCCGCCCACCGGGGATTAATGGAGAGACGCAAGGAACCAAAGCCAGTCGAGAAGGAACAAATAAATATATTGTTGAGAAATAAGAGGTCCTTTCCTCCAAAGCGTCACATGATGCGACCTCCATTTCAGATGACAGCGGCACAACTTTTACTCAGTTGTAACAGCTGAAGAGACCTTTGATGGAGTTTGTGTCTGCACACATGTTCTGTGCTGATACTAAAAGTCTCACAGTTATTACTGCAGAGCAACAGGTTTTCTCTCTGTAGCTGTTACCTGTTTAAGAAACACCTGCACACGAACAACAACCAGCACTCTGTATTTATTAGGGGTAATGCATCTTCACTGGTCTCACGATTCGATTATTTGGTCAACGACTACGATGCGATTGTAAAACAAATACGATATACGAAGTATTTGTAACAATCTAAAGTAGTAGGTAGTAATAAAGTTTTGCTATTTAATGTTATTTCATATAAATGTAGCGAACATTGCAAAGCATAATTACATTATTACTGACCTCTGCTGCTACAGTTGATTATTGTAATCTTGTGTTGAGCACCATGGGCTGAACGCAAAAAATTTAAGTTTTATTTGTGGTTTCAATATAAGACTTAAATGGTTAAATATTTTCAGTGTTTGTATCAGTACATTTTGATCTTTTTAAGCACATTTATGATAACTAGAGCCCAGCTGGCTGATATGAGCTAAAAAAAAGATGGAGCCTTATTGAATACAATTCATGCTTTGTCTGTCAGCAAGACAGCAGGACAACAACTTCTAAAAGGTTTGTTTTCTGAATGGAGTTCGGATCGATATATATGAATGAAAAATAAAAACTTTGGATGAATATGATGAAGAGCAGTAAACAATAGGTGATGTGACAAATAAAATGCATTGCGTAGTGTTAAAGGATATCAGAATATGAAATGAATAGAAAGCCTGAAACTGAGCTGAAGTCGTCTTTGATGTGAGTTGCATCATTTCAGTTTCCCCTGAAACATTTAGCCTAATAAACTTCGATGGGCGGAGCCTGATTCGACTGTCAATCTCACAGTTGAAGCTTCGCAGTAGAGAGCTGCATTGGGATCCCGCGGGACCAAAGACAACCGCGGGGGCGGGCGGTTAAAAAAATATACTGCGGGAGTGAAAACACATGTTGCGGGAGCGGGCAGTAATGGTCAAAATCAGCGGAAACGTGATCAAGAAAACTGTCCCGCGCAGGTCTTCGCAGCAAAACAAGGATCATGCCATTTTGGTGATATGGGGGTGCTCAACGACTGATTTTACATCGAACAACCGGTTAAGTTAATATACAGCCTATTACAATATATATTTCAACATTTAATGCTGAAAATAAATGTAAAAAGGCATAAAACTTTCAATAAATGTTTTTGAAGTGTGTGACTAAATCCAAAATTGTAACCCTAACCCTGGGTCGTCAGTGCGCATGTGTAGGCGTAGCGTGCAAGTGTGCAGTGGCAGTGGAGGAACACTTGCTGAGGAGACCGAGCCCCAGCTTCACTGGTGTTGTGCCGAGATATCCGCACCTCGTGGGACTTCTGGATAATTTATCACCGTTGATGAATCACGCGATGAATATTTTAACATTTTTAAATAGCCGGCTAACTGAAATAGACCCGCGAAGAACCACAACTTGCACGTAGTTGTCGGATGGCAGCAGGTGTGTAACTCGCAGACTTGCCCTCCTCCTCTGTCTCTCTGATTGGCTGTAAGGTTGAGGCATTAGGAGTGACAATTGTTTAGGCAGAGCCGGCTGTAAAGTTGCAAAGCTCATGCTAGAGTGGACTCGGTAGACAACTGGTAGGCCTAAAGGATAAAAAAATATTTTCTCCTTAGGTCTGCACAAATCGCGTAGGTGACCCATTTTGGTTTCAAAACGGCAAATTTTGCTGACAATGAGGAGTTTGCATGCACGTTTATGCTCCTTTTTGTCAGCAGTTTATGTGGTGGTTTGGTTACTAAACCTGGTAAATGTAACCAACTTTAACATACATGTTAACACTGGAATTTCAGATAATTTCCCCAGTCAAAGCACAGAATATGAGGAGAGGCATCAAGACTTTAGGGAGGTTTACCAACCCTCACCCCAGCCTCAAGCTGATGATACGCGGAGCAACTTTTAGAGATTACTACCGTAATCACCTTCCTCCACCACTTCACCACCCGCCCCGCCCCTATCCATTCAAAACATAGTCGGACTTGCCACTAGCAAGATTGCCCAGCAACATTGCTCAAAAAGTTGCCCCTTGTATCATCAGCATAAAGGGAGAGTTAAGTCTGCATATATAGCTGAGCTACAGGGGGTAGTAGTGCTGGGCGGTAATTAGGTATTATGAGGTATCCTGACATAATTTCAATAGAATTTAAAATTAGATACCGTTTATACCGATATAGTTTGATGCTGAGTTAATTATTATACGTTTCCATAAAGTCCTGTCAGCGGTTGCTCGGCTCTCTCGGCAGAGAGCTGGTGGACCCTGCTGAAGACCTGGCATGTAAAAAGAAAACTTTACTTTATTATATTATTTAAATAAATACAATGTCCCAAACACAATTACGCAAATACAAGTGAGTCTTCAGAAGACAGTGACAGTAACAGCAATGTGCCCAACAACTGAGTCTGCAGTGTTTCTCCTGTTGACAGCTGCCAACTGCGTAAGGTGTTATCTAGAGCTAGACCCCAGTATCCGATCGTTGGGTACACATTTGATTGTTAATTTTGAGATACGAATGTTGGGGTTTTTTTCCTTCGCGCAGCACTTAACGCTCCAATTCACATCAAAAGGAAAACAAAATGAAGCCCTCAGCTCTGTGGGAGCACTTTAAACTGACTGATGACAATGGCAGTTTAAGAACAGTTAGTAGGCGAATTTTACATAACGTGTTGTTACTTTCCACTACCAGAAACGCTGCTCATCCAGTCTGGTCTCCCTGGACCCACGCCCGGTTAATATAATCACTTAATCTGTCCTGGACCTGCGAGTTGACGGCGTTCCAGTTAACGAGTCAGAAAACCTCGCACGGCCAGCTGTTTACAACTAGTCAGCAGTTGGAGAGCACTTTGTGTACAAATATCTGAGATGCATATGAGTCACAAGAACACAGAAGTACTAATAAACAGTATAAACTACAGCTTTCACTAACTGTTGATACTCCGACAGCCATCTTGGATCACCAAGTCGGAGCAGTACAGTTCTCCCGACTTCCCAACTCGGAAATTCTACTTAACGGGGGCGTTCCCTTTGAAATTCCCGGCTCAATTTCCAATCACTTCAACACCGAAATAAATATTCCTCTTCTGTCCAACTCCAGTCTCCTCCCTCTTAGTCCTGCACTTTACTAGGTTAGCTGCGAGAAAAGTTAAACACAACCTTTTGTTAATAATAACGTGCTGTTTTTATATAGCCTGCATATAACTAAAGCAACTAAGCGCTCTCTCTCTTTTTCTCTCCCTCTCTCTCTCTCTCACACACAGTCAGAAGCATCGAAGCTGAAAAAAAAATGACATTCGGGCCAGCCCTAGTGTTGTCGTGTGCAGAGGGCGCACACAGCAGCAGAACAACATGTGGAGTTTTTACAAGAGCAGCTAACACAGAGAGCTTCAGTTTGCAAGATGTAAGCTAGTTAGACAACACAAAGCTAAAAATTAACTCACCCTGCATTTGCTATAAGGTTATTTTCTTCGATCAAGCTTCCCTCAGCCCTCTTATAAAAACCAATAAACGACCAGTAAAAGATCTAAGCAGCGCGTCTTGTTGTTGTCATTGACCCCAACACACACTGCGCACGCACAGCTGCTTCTGGGAGACTGTCGCTACTGGACAGTATTTACCGTCAGATTATCAAACCCGGTTATCGCGGTAATCAAAATGTGTACGGTACCAATAACAGTCGGGAATTTGACCATCATTAAACTGGTGGCCCTCGCTTCTCAAAAGTACAACAAGTACAAGGTTTAAGTGTTCCAGTCAGTCCTTGTTGTAAGATGATGTACAAAATCATCTCTGCATCCCCTACAGCGGTGATCATCAACTGGCCACATCCAGCCCGCCAAAGTTTTACATCTGTCTGGTTGCAAAATAAATAAAAATGAACACCTCCTGCAGACACAAGAAAGCAGCTGCGATTGTTCTGTAATAAGGGCTGGGCGATACATTTCTAAATCATTATTTCTTTCAAGTTTAATAGCTGATTTTTGTTCCTGAGTGAAACTTGAAGAAACCAGATGGTTAATTATTTGGTTAAACGTTTCTTTATGGTCAGAAAGTGAAAAACACTTGATGCCAAACAGTGAATCACTTGACAAATCTGAGGTGGAACATTCAAAACTATTATGATAAAATCTGTTTTCAACAAATATGATTATTTAATCTTTTTTTCAGGCCTCTTTCTCCACAAAACAAATATTTTTTTGTAGAATTAAGTGCTAATTTGTCCATGATTCAAATGAATTAAACCAAATATTTTTTGACAATATATTGAACATTATATTGTTATTGAGGAAAATTATATTGTTTTATTGCCCAGCCCTACCTGTAATATATAATAATAAAACACACCTGAACTGAACGACTTAAATTAAATTTTGATAAATGCCAACTTCTTCCATTCAGTGCGTCACTCTGTTTATAAAACTACGGTAACTCTGGACTTCAACCCTTCAGTCGTCGCTCACAAAGCAATACTCCATGTGAGATCAGCACTTTCCACGTGACAGGCTGCACAATTATCAAACATAATTGTTATTCCTGATCGGCAGACAATAATCTCTGAGCCCGACACTAAACATTTGGCTTCGTTGAATGAAAGATCCCTGGCAAACAAATCCTTTTACTTTATATTACAGATCATAAACCTGACGTTACGTCTTTAACTGAAACATGGTCTGATGAAAACATGGCAGCAGCTCTGATTGAGTCAGAGAGCAGATTAAATTAATGTTTTCTACATTTAGATGCTTGTTGAGCAGCTGTATTGATAAAAATATTGCCTTTTTACGCAAAGGTTTTATTGCACGTACAGTAACGAGCGCAGCCGGGTGCTTTTAGA